>NC_135370.1:179486111-179663611 GCF_049243985.1 Paroedura picta | reverse complement strand
TGCGTGTCCTCTCCTCTGCAGCCAGCAGAAACAGCATCCTGCCCTCCTCCAAGTGACAACCTTTCAAATACTTAAAGAGGGCTATCATGTCCCCTCCCAACCTCCTTTTCTCCAGGCTGAACATTCCCAAGTCCCTCAACCTATCTTCATAGGGCTTGGTCCCTTGGCCCCAGATCATCCTCGTCGCTCTCCTCTGTACCCTTTCAATTTTATCGACGTCCTTCCTGAAGTGAGGCCTCCAGAACTGCACACAGTACTCCAGGTGTGGTCTGACCAGTGCTGTATACAATGGGACTATGACATCTTGTGATTTTGATGTGATGCCCCTGTTGATACAGCCCAAAATGGCATTTGCCTTTTTTACCGCTGCATCACACTGCCTGCTCATGTTTAGTTTACAATCCACAAGTACCCCAAGGTCTCGTTCACACACAGTGTTACCTAGAAGCATATCCCCCATCCAGTAGGCATGCTTTTCATTTTTCTGACCCAGATGCAGAACTTTACACTGGTATCTTTATTAAATTTCATCTTGTTCTCATTTGCCCATTTTTCCATTGTATTCAGATCTCGTTGAACTCTCTCTCTATCTTCCGGAGTATTTGCCAGTCCTCCCAATTTGGTGTCATCTGCAAACTTGATGAGTAGTCCCTCCTTGATAAGTAGTGCTTAAGAGCAGCGGCTTCTCATCTGGCAAGCCGGGTTATGATTCCCCGCTCCTCCTCCACATGCAGCCCGCTGGGTGACCTTGGGCTAGAGAAAAATCCTCTGCCTAAGCAAGGTACGGAGAGAGTTCATTGGACAAGCAAGACTTGCCAGGTCAGCCTCTGATTTCTCCTCTGAGCAGCGAAATGGAGATGTTTTCCGGCTCGAGACTTTCCTGGCGCTCAGGTCAAATGCACGCACGTGCGGCGGGAGCCCGTCTCCCGGAGAATCCGTCTAAATGTAACGGACCAAATCCTCAAATCTCCAAATAACCAAAACAAAGAGCTGCAAGTAACACAAATCTGCCGGAAGTCAACGGCAAAGGGGACTCTGATCTCAGCGGGCTTAGGGGAAAGGGGTCCATTAACAAAGGATTAACATTAGCGGGAGAGGGAGACGCAGCCAGACGCCAAGAAGAAGGGAACGAGCTCTTTCCACGGCTGTTTTTCAAAGGGATGGAGAAGTGGATGGTGTGTGTGTGGGGGGAGAATCTTTCCCGCTTTCTCTTTGCTCTAAGTGCAAGAGCCCTTTGGCGCATTAGACTGGGAGAAAGAGTTAGGCCCAACTCAGTTATAGAATCATAAAATCCTAGAGTTGGAAGGGACCTTCTGGGTCATCTAGATCAACCCCCTGCACTGTGCAGGACACTCACAACCCTCTCGCTCACCCACTGTCACCTGCCACCCCCTTGAAGCTTCACAGAATCAGCCTCTCTGTCTGATGGCTCTCCAGCCTCTGTTTAAAAATCCCCAAAGATGGAGAACCCACCACCTCCCGAGGAAGCCTGTTAGACTTCCGTGGTTTTCTCCCATCTACGAGCCAGTTTGGTGTCATCCCCCCACTCCTCCCCTCCACAAAGCCTGCTCCATAACCTTGAGCCAGTCGTGTTTCTATCAGCCCCACCTGCCTGACAAGGTGTCTGTTGTGGGGAGAGCCAGCATGGTGTCAAGATGGTTAAGAGCGGCAGCCTCTAATCTGGTGAGCCGGGTTTGATTTCCCGCTTCTCTTCTATATACAGGCAGATGGATTACCTTGGGCCAGTCTCAGTCCTGTTAGAGCTGTTCTCACAGAGCAGTTCTGTCAGAGCTTTCTCAGCCACACCTATCTCCCAGGGTGTTTTTGTGGGGAGAGGAGGGGAAGGCGATTAGAAGCCACTTGGGAACTCCTTCAAGTAGTGAAAAGTGGGGTACAAAACCCAATTCTTCGTATCTCATTAATTTCCTTGAGTGTCCACATCAGGGGTCGTCAAACTGCGGCCCTCCAGATGTCCATGGACTACAATTCCCAGAAGCCCCTGCCAGCGAATGCTGGCAGGGGCTCCTGGGAATTGTAGTCCATGGACATCTGGAGGGCCGCAGTTTGACTACCCCTGGTCCACATGTTCTGCTATTGTGAAAAAGGGGGAAAGGACTTCTTTCTCTGCCTTCTTTGCCTGGGGAGGAGGATGGAGAATCAAACTCAGTTCTCTAGATCAGGGCCTGCCGCTCTTAACCACTTAATCCAATTAGAACCTCTGGATCTGGTAGGCAAATTTGATGCAATTTCTCTGCAAGTGAAGAATTCAAAGCAATTTCTCTGCAAGCAAATTTGAAGCAATTTCTCCTCAAGTGGATTTCTCTGATAGCACAAAAAAAAGGAGGTCATGTCAGCGATCATTTTGTCGTTGCCAAGTTAAATTTCAAGAAGTTTAGTGGGTGTAGCAGAGCATCTTTGGAGAGAATTGCTCCCTTTCAGATCACTCCTGTCTATTCTTTCCCCCACGGACAGATCTATGCACCCAAATTTTACCATTTGGTTCCCTCTAGTGGTGAACGTTAAACATTCTAAGCAATGCAATCCTAAATTCTTTGCATTCAAGTCCAGTAAACAGAAGAAAGTACCTTCTTTGTCAATGTGGTGTGCTGTTGGAAAAGTTTTATAAATAGTTTTTTTTATTTTAAAATAATATGCTACAGATTACAGAACCAAGAGCCCTATGAAGATAGGTTGAGGGACTTGGGAATATTCAGCCTGGAGAAAAGGAGGTTGAGAGGGGACATGATAGCCCTCTTTAAGTATTTGAAAGGTTGTCACTTGGAGGAGGGCAGGATGCTGTTTCTGCTGGCTGCAGAGGAGAGGACACGCAGTAATGGGTTTAAACTTCAAGTACAACGATATAGGCTAGATATCAGGAAAAAAATTTTCACAGTCAGAGTAGTTCAGCAGTGGAATAGGCTGCCCAAGGAGGTGGTGAGCGCCCCCTCACTGGAAGTCTTCAAGCAAAGGTTGGATACACACTTTTCTTGGATGCTTTAGGATGCTTAGGGCTGATCCTGCGTTGAGCAGGGGGTTGGACTAGATGGCCTGTGTGGCCCCTTCCAACTCTATGATTCTGTGATTCTGTAAATCATCAAACATGTATTTTACATTTGTTAAACATTCATTGGGTGATATGATCATACATGGTCATGTTGATGCTCCCACCACTACCCAAATGGCCAATGAGGGGCCTGGAGGGGATGGGAAGGGGAGGGGCCCCCGGTGGGCGTGTCCACAGCTCTGCTTCCCAACCATATGATGCACAATCACACCACTTCTGGGGTTTCTCAATGGTAAAATAACTGAGAAAGGTTGGGCTAAACAGAACGAAGTTGGATTCTAGGGACACCTTTAAGGCCCACAAAGTTTTGTTCAAGGTGTAAGCCTTTGTGAGCACTGCTCCCTTCCTCAGGTGCAATGAAGTCCACATAGACAGGTAGAGGGCAAGACCTAAATTGGTACAAAGCACAGTGAAGATGCTTAACAGGTTGACGGGCCTGGTAGGAAGAACAAGCTGAGTTTGTAAGGTTCGCACTTGTGTGGGTTCAACTTAGTTTATTACTTTCAATCTCCAATCTTGACAGATCTATTTCTTTTGTGATGTAATGGTTCTCCCCCTACTCCAAGAGTTTCCTCCCAAGCTCCAGGAATTTCCAAACCCTACGATCTCACTGGGGACTAGCAGCTTGGATCATAGAATCATAGAGTTGGAAGGGGCCATACAGGCCATCTAGTCCAACCCCCTGCTCAACACAGGATCAGCCCTAAGCATCCTAAAGCAAACTTGGGCATGTGGTTTGTTTTCGCTTCTGCCAGCGCAATAACATGCAAGTTTCTTTGGCCTCAGCGTTTGGTTCTTGGCCCTGAAACCAAAGACATTTATCAAACGGCATCCTTGTGTCCACTTCCCCTGCATTTGTGAGTGTTTTAGGGAGTGCTGGAGGGGTGGGTGTTTGGGGAATGGACCTGGAGGCTGGCATCCCAGGCAGCCCTTTTCTCCAGGGGAACTGATCTCTGCAGTCTGGAGAGGAGCTGTCATTCCAGGGGATCCCCAGGCCCCACTTGGAGGCTGGCATCCCTGAGTCCCCCCTCCCAAGCAGCCCTTTTCTCCAGGGGAACTGATCTCTGCAGTCTGGAGAGGAGCTGTCATTCCAGGGGATCCCCAGGCCCCACCTGGAGGCTGGCATCCCTGAGGCCCCCCTCCCAAGCAGCCCTTTCCTCCAGGGGAACTGATCTCTGCAGTCTCGAGAGGAGCTGTCATTCCAGGGGATCCCCAGGCCCCACCTGGAGGCTGGCATCCCTGAGTCCCCCCTCCCAAGCAGCCCTTTCCTCCAGGGGAACTGATCTCTGCAGTCTGGAGATGAGCTGTAATTCTAGGGGATCTCCAGGTCTCTCTTGGAGGATGGCATCCCTGAGTCCCCCCTCCCAAGCAGCCCTTTCCTCCAGGGGAACTGATCTCTGCAGTCTGGAGAGGAGCTGTCATTCCGGGGGATCCCCAGGCCCCACCTGGAGGCTGGCATCCCTGAGTCCCCCCTCCCAAGCAGCCCTTTCCTCCAGGGGAACTGATCTCTGCAGTCTGGAGAGGAGCTGTCATTCCAGGGGATCCCCAGGCCCCACCTGGAGGCTGGCATCCCTGAGTCCCCCCTCCCAAGCAGCCCTTTCCTCCAGGGGAACTGATCTCTTCAGTCTGGAGATGAGCTGTAATTCTAGGGGATCTCCAGGTCTCTCTTGGAGGCTGGCATCCCTGAGTCCCCCCTCCCAAGCAGCCCTTTCCTCCAGGGGAACTGATCTCTGCAGTCTGGAGAGGAGCTGTCATTCCAGGGGATCCCCAGGCCCCACCTGGAGGCTGGCATCCCTGGGTCCCCCCTCCCAAGCAGCCCTTTCCTCCAGGGGAACTGATCTCTGCAGTCTGGAGAGGAGCTGTCATTCCAGGGCATCCCCAGGCCCCACCTGGAGGCTGGCATCCCGGAGTCCCCCCTCCCAAGCAGCCCTTTCCTCCAGGGGAACTGATCTCTGCAGTCAGGAGAGGAGCTGTCATTCCAGGGGATCCCCAGGCCCCACCTGGAGGCTGGCATCCCTGAGTCCCCCTCCCAAGCAGCCCTTTCCTCCAGGGGAACTGATCTCTTCAGTCTGGAGATGAGCTGTAATTCTAGGGGATCTCCAGGTCTCTCTTGGAGGCTGGCATCCCTGAGTCCCCCCTCCCAAGCAGCCCTTTCCTCCAGGGGAACTGATCTCTGCAGTCTGGAGAGGAGCTGTCATTCCAGAGGATCCCCAGGCCCCACCTGGAGGCTGGCATCCCTGGGTCCCCCCTCCCAAGCAGCCCTTTCCTCCAGGGGAACTGATCTCTGCAGTCTGGAGAGGAGCTGTCATTCCAGGGCATCCCCAGGCCCCACCTGGAGGCTGGCATCCCGGAGTCCCCCCTCCCAAGCAGCCCTTTCCTCCAGGGGAACTGATCTCTGCAGTCTGGAGAGGCCCCACCTGGAGGCTGGCATCCCTGAGTCCCCCCTCCCAAGCAGCCCTTTCCTCCAGGGGAACTGATCTCTTCAGTCTGGAGATGAGCTGTAATTCTAGGGGATCTCCAGGTCTCTCTTGGAGGCTGGCATCCCTAGGCAGAGCCTGCCCGGGGGGGGGGGGGGGGGAGGGAAGGGATACACTCTTAGTCCTTGATTTAGAAATGCTGTAGAACAGGGGTGCTTTTCACTTTCAGCCTCCTGGGGGGAATCATAACAAACTGGACCCCAACTCCGCCCCCCGCATTTTCACCCCCTTTCCGGTAAATCCCATCTCCAGCCCTCCTGAAGCACCACAGTGCCCTCTGCTGGACAAACAAGGTTCTTTTTAAAAATAAGCCATTACTCCCCCAGATTCCTTTTCAAGGCCTGAGTTCTGTTTGCCAACCGGCTCTGGAGGCCTCCAGAATGACAGCAGATGTCCAGATGGTGCATATCCATTTTCTGGGAGTGAGCGGCAGCTTGGCCAGTGTGGTTAAGAGCGGCGTATTCTAATCTGGCGAACTGGGTTTGATTCCCTGTTCCTCCCCATGCAGACAGCTGAGTGACCTCTGGTTCAGTAGAACTTCTGGAGTTCATAAGATAGCCTTTTGCCTTCTCCTGAAGACTCTGGGTGGTTTTGCTGAACTTTGCCACTGTATTTAACTGTGTGGAAGGGCAAAATCCACTTTCAGCCAGTTGCTGAAATGGTTCTAAACTGCATTATTTAGCACTAAGGGCCAAGCCCGTTGCATTCAGGAATACAACGGGTGCTAGATTGGGGTGAGGTGGGGTGGAAGAACTCTGTGGATGGCCTCCCCCTCCCCCAGGACCTGGAAAGGCTGCAGGCAGCTGTTAGGGAACTCACCAGCAGGGGCAGGGGCATCTCTCACGTAGCAGGGATCTGCAGCCTCCGAGCCTCCAAGGGAAATGGAAGGAGGAGGGGGTGGTCAAGGATGGGGGGATGGAAGGCGATTGGCTGGCTGCTGGACAGACAGATAGGCCAGTTGGAGAAGGAGGCACTTGGGGGCGGGACAGCTGCCCTGAGTGGGTGTTGAGTGCTGAGTGGCACTTAAGCCATGAGAACAGCTCCTCCTCCAAGCCCTTACCAGAAATATTAAGTGGAACAGATGTGTGGAAAACTTCCTTATGGGGGAGTTCATTCTGTAATTGAGATGTGTTCTCCAAATGCCCCTCCATGTTCTGCTGCCAGTTGAACTTCTGACAAAGGATGGCAAGCTACTGACAGCAAATATTCCCTGCCCCTAAACCCATTATGCAGCACCACAGTACTCGAACGCCTGGTCTTTTCTGCTCAACTAAAGGCAACGCTCTCTGGAATATTTCTGTTTTGCATCGTTGGCAGAAAGCATAGTTACAGCGACAACAATCCGTTACAGCGACAACACAAATTGAAGCAGGTATTAAAATGTCATACATTCGATTCATGGGCCCTCATTGCTAACAGCAGAAAACCTTCCAACAGTTTCTGTGACTTCTGGAGGGCAATTAGATGTGGGGGAAACTACCTGAAAATCGTCAGGTTGGCATTTCTTATCACTAACTAGGAGCTAAGAAATTTAACACCAAAGGACGTGAGCTATCGATTCCCTCTCTCGGCGACCAAGGGGCAAAATCTCTCTAAATACGAAGTTTTGTTAAGTCTCCTTTGTAAGCAATGCATGATTAAACTATTCTAGCTTATAACTCAGGCTTTCTCAACCAGGGTTTCATGAAACCCTGGGAGTTCTTGATGGCCCTGAAAGGGTTTTCTGAATTGGTGGGAGTTAATTAATTTTAATGATATTATTAAAATTTGTTAAACATTTTATAGAATCATAGAGTTGGAAGGGACCTCCTGGGTCATCTAGTCCACCCCCTGCACTGTTCAGGACACCCACAACCCTCTTGCTCACCCACTGTCACCTGCCACCCCCTTGAACCTTCCCAGAATCAGCCTCTCCGTCAGATGGCTCTCCAGCCTCTGTTTAAACGTTTCCAAAGATGGAGAACCCACCCCCTCCCGAGGAAGCCTGTTCCACTGAGAAACTACTCTAATTGTTAGGTTATCGGGTGATATGACCATATTTGGTTATATCAACCTACCCACCCCTCCCCAAATGGCCAATGGCCCACCTGGGGGGTGGGAAAGGGGAGGGGGCCTGGGTGGGTGTGTCTGCAGCTATGCAATCATACTCTGCACAGAATCTCAAAAATGTTTCAGGGGTTTCTTAATGGTAAAAAAAAGCTGAGAAAGGCTGATATAGGCTATTCATAAATCTGGACCTAGTAAGTGCCGGAAATTATGGCGATATATTATGTCAATTTAATTCATTCTCCATAGTCCAGGGGGAATATCTATTCCTTGTCTGGTTCCTGTGTTCATGCAACTCCAATTCTAAAAGTCAGTGTTTGATTACATTAAACGCAGATTTTTCTGAAAGGAGATATAATGAATTTAAAGAAATTCCAACTGAGTTAATTTTGGTCTCTCTGTATCTTGACCACTCAGATAACTGGCATTCAGATGGGATGAAGGAGATAACTGTTGGACTAAACTTTAAAATAGACCTCGGAAGGATGGAAGGCTGAGTCAACCTTGAGCCGGCTGCTGGGATTGAACTCCCAGCCTTATGGGCAGAGCTTCAGACTGCATGTCTGCTGCCTTACCACCGTGCGCCACATTGCTCCGAAATTGTCCCAAATGTCCAGAGCTACAAGACTGTGGCTGGAAGGGTCCATGAGAAAGGCAGCAGAAGCAGATGCAAAGGACCTTTTCGGACAGTCCTTCCACACTCCCGGGGCTGTGTCATTGTTCTCTTCATTTGTCCTCTGCAAGGTTTTGAGCTTGCTTTTAAAAAAAAAAATGTGCTAAATCTTCTGCAACAATCAATTCGACTACACAAGTTTGGCTATTCAAATTACTTTTCTTTCCTTTTTTTCCTGCCTCCAAAAGTACTTTAAAATGCATTAAGTTATTAATTGCCTGCTGGCACTTTAATCAAATGGGGAAATTGACATAGCCAGAGGCATGTGTCTTCTTGTGGGAAGGGAAATTTATTTAAGGACAGAAGCCGCTCCTTACTGCTTAATTTAAACCGAGAAAACTGTGGAAAATCAACTGCTAAGGAAAATTAATAAAACATTTCCAGCTGCAAACAGTGACTAATTGCACAAGACGAAGACTGTCTGGAATTAATAACTTGCAATCTTCTGTGTGAAGAACCCCCTACCGGTTCAATTTACGGGGAGATTAAATTACTTCTAAGTTTGCCATATTAAAACAGAACATGAATCAAATGTTACCGAAAGCACATCTATTATTTACTGTCTGTGATATGGATATAATTATTTCCAAACAACCACAATGTAACGTGACCGGTAATATTTAAATTACTCTCCAGCAAACGGAGAGGACACTGCCATGGATCCGGGAGGAAGAAAGCACTGAATGGGCTGCTGGAGAGTTCCCATCGGCCTGACACAGGGACAGAAACACAGGCTGCACCACAACCGAACCAAGCCTTTAGGATGCTTAGGGCTGATCCTGCGTAGAGCAGGGGGCTGGACTAGATGGCCTCTATGGCCCCTTCCAACTCTAGGATTCTATGATTAAAGCCGAGCTCTGTGTTTGTGTGTTGCGTGTTGTGTACTGTCAAGTCGCTTCCGACATATGCTGACTGTTCAATCCAAAGTCTAACCTATTCTTTATTGTGATCATGGAGTTGAAGGTACCTCCAGGGTCATCTAGTCCAGCACCCTGCACAATGCAAGAAACTCACAACTGCCTGCCCACCCACATGAACCCAATTCAATGCCCAGGTGATGTTTCATCCCCCCCCCCCCAAAAAAAAACAGAGTCTGGCCTGGAAGAAATTCACCTCCTGACCCCGAAGTGGTGATGGGCATTTCCCTGGGCATGGAAGAAAGGGCCACAAGAGCCAAGCTCAGACACAATCCCTTCTGCCCACCCACTCCCAATCTGCCTAAATTCAGGAAATCAGCATTAGTTTCAGATGACTATCTAGTCTCTGCTTAAAAACGTCCAAAGAAGGAGAATCCACCACCTCCCAAGGAAGCCTGTGCCACTGAGGAACCGCTCTATTTGTCAGGAACTTTTTCCGGAGGTTTAGCCGAAAATTCTTTTGAATTAATTTCAACCCACTGGTTCTGGTCCATCCCTCTGGAGCAAGAGAAAACAACTCTGCTCCATCTTCTCTCTGACAGCCTGTCAAGTATTTGAGGATGGTGATCAGATCCCCTCTCAGTCATCTTCTCTCCAGGCTAATCAGACCAAGCTCCCCCAACCTTTCTTTATACCTCTGGGTCTCCAAACCCCTCACCATTTTTGTTGCCCTCCTGATGTTACAAGGAGCAAAACCAAACTGAGACTCACCCCCCCCCCCAAAAAAAAACCCCTCTAACTTATATACCTAAGCAAACATGGGATCTTCCTGACAGTGCACATTATTGGTTGGTTTCAGGATCTCAGACAGGATCTCGCTGTGCCTGGGTCAGTTACACTGCCCACTTCGATCCTGCCTTGGACCTCAAGCTCGGTCTTTGGCAGGTTTACAAACACAACATGCCGGACAATTTTGGGCTAGTCACAGTCCTGTTAGAGCTAATTCTCTTCGAGAATTTGAGAGGCTGTGTGGGGCAGTAGTTAAAGAGCGATCGGCTCTTATTTGGAGAACCTGGTCCGATTCCCCACTGCTCCTCCACATGCAGCCAGCTGGGTGTCCTCGGGCCAGTCACAGTCCTTTTAGAGCTGTTCTCACAGAGCAGTTTTGTCAGAGCTCTCTCAGCTCCATCTACCTCACAGAGTGTCTGTTTAGGGAGAGGAAAGGAAGGCAATTGTAAGCCACCTCGAGACTCCTCCGGTCAGTGCAAATCGGGTTATAAAAAAACCCGCTTCTTCTTTTGTGAGCCATGGTTATCTGAAGAAGTGAGCCGTCACTCACAAAAGCTCCTCCCCTGCCACAAATTTTGTTAGTCTTGAACATGCTCCTGGACGCTTGCTCTTTTCTCCTGCTACAGACAGACTTACGTGGCCACCCATCTGGATCTCCCAGGAAGGCACCACATTTAGCCATGCAGAATAGATATCGGTCGTGGAATTCCAACTTTAAGACATAAGGAAGGACAGATAGACTCACATTCTAGCTGCACCTCAAGAAGTAGGCCCGCCTACCTCAGTTTGGCCATTCTGCTGTGTGGGTGCTGGCACGCTCTGCCTTTATCTGTTTAAGTCGCTCCCAAGATTTTTGAAAAGTATTTCTCCTCCCCTGTCCCCCAAGCAAGGTAGTCCTAGCCTGGATCTGGATAGAAATGGCAATGTCCCGCCAGACCAAAACATCCCTTTTGCGTTGCCGTGATGAAGTGTACAGCGTTTGATTGTGCCGGCCCCCCTGCCCTCCCCAAACGGGCCACCTTTGGCCCTTCGGCAATCAGGTTAGAGCCCCTTGCGTAATTACATTAGCCGGTAATTGAAGAGACACTTAGAAACTTCTGAGCCGCAGAAGTTTCTGTGGCTTCGTCTTTGCAAGGAATTAGCTAGGACAGCCTTTCTTGGCTCTTTTGCCGTTGAGAACCCCCCCTGAAACATTCTCCAGGCTTTGAGAAACCCCAGAAGTGGCCCAATGGTGCAGAAGATGGTTGGGAAGCAGAGCTGTGGACACGCCCACCTGAGGCCCCTCCCCTTCCCACCCCCTCCAGGCCCCTCGTTGGCCATTTTGGGAGGGGTGGGTCGACATGACCCTATATGGTCATATATGGCAAGGGCCTTCCTGTTTTTAGATGGGCCACGGGATTTTTTGCCGTTAAGATTTTTGTGTATTGTAACGGGGTTTTAATGGGGTTTTATTGAATTTCATTGCATGGATTTTCTTTGTTATGCGACCCGCCACGAGCCGATTTTCTAGAGCGGCGGGCTATAAATCCAATAAATAAATAAAAAGGTAAAGGTAAAGGTATCCCCTGTGCAAGCACTGGGTCATGTCTGACCCTTGGGGTGACGCCCTCTAGCGTTTTCATGGCAGACTCAATACGGGGTGGTTTGCCAGGGCCTTCCCCAGTCATTACCGTTTACCCCCCCAACAAGCTGGGTACTCATTTTACCGACCTCGGAAGGATGGAAGGCTGAGTTGACCTTCTTCTTCTTCTTCTTCTTCTTCTTCTTCTTCTTCTTCTTCTTCTTCTTCTTCTTCATTAAACTTAATTTATTACCTGCCAATTCCAACAGGCTCGTGGCAGGTTACAAATGTCCAGTGAAACCCTCCATTAAAACCCCTATTAAAATGGACAAAAAAAATAAAAACACAGTAGACCAACAACCTAACAACGTGGTGGAGAAACCCCTCCCCATACCCAACCCCTACCCCTACCTCTTGGGGGAGGAGGCAGGAGGGATGAAGTAATCAAAATTGGAGCTTGACATCAGGAGGGTCCCATCCATCTTGCCCCACTGCCCCAGCCTCGACCGTAGACCTGGCAGAAGAGCTCCATTTTGCAGGCCCTATGGAAGGCTGGAACATCTTATATTGTGTTCTACTGTTTTGTATTTTGTACTGGTTACTGACCAAAATACATAAGCCTCCCTCCTTTCCCTTCCAGAATATCCCACCACTGAATATGAGCGAGAGGGTTGGGAGCGTCCTGCACAGTGCAGGGGGTTGGACTAGATGACCCAGGATGTCCCTTCCAACTCTATGATTCTATGATTCTAAATTCCGTCTAAACATCCGGAAGAAGTTCCTGAGACAGCAGTTTCTCAGTGAAAAAGGCTTCCTCGGGAGGTGGTGGGTTCTCCATCTTTGGAGATTTTTAAGCAGAGGCTGGAGAGCCATCTGACGGAGCGGCTGATTCACTGACGGTTCAAGGGGGTGGCAGGTGACAGTGGATGAGCGAGAGGGTTGGGAGTGTCCTGCACAGTGCAGGGGGTTGGACTAGATGACCCAGGAGGCCCTTACAACTCTGTTATTCTATGATTCTAAATTCCGTCTAAACATCCGGAAGAAGTTCCTGACAGAGCAGTTTCTCAGTGGAACAGGCTTCCTCGGGAGGTGGTGAGTTCTCCATCTTTGGACATTATTAAACAGAGGCTGGATTGCCATCTGACAGAGAGGCTGATTCTGTGAAGGTTCAAGGGGGTGGCAGGTGACAGTGGGTGAGCGAGAGGGTTGTGAGTGTCCTGCACAGTGCAGGGGGTTGGACTAGATGACCCAGGAGGTCCCTTCCAACTCTAGGATTCTATGATTCTCTGAATACATGGAGAAGAAACGGGAAAACGGAGCATAGGGCATTTTGCGTTTCATAGTTTTGATTGTATTTTAAGGTGCTTCAGGACTCAAATTTCATGCTTCTACAGCAGGTTATCCACCAGACGCCATTTTATAAAACATTTTCCACGTCTTCCCTTCCCCTCCCCCCCCAAAAAAAAACTTTAAAAAAATAATTACTTTGGAAAAGACAACCGGGATGCAAAAGAGCACAGCTTTGATCACCGGCTGCGTGAAACTCGCGCATAATCTAGGCATAATCCGCGCTCACCGGAGCATCAAAGCACAGAGACCAAACAAACGGAAAAGTCATCGCGATCCGGGACTGAGTTCTCCGGCTAGTTCCTCGCTGCGGTGCCTTCCGCCAAGGTGGGCCTGGGGGACAGCCGAGTGGCATTAAAAAGGAAAGGAGATCAAACCAACCCAAAAGGGGAAACAGCAGACGCGGAGGGGTAGGACCGTTAAACCCAAATTTTAATTCCCTGGGAGATCTTTGGAGCTCCAAGCAAAATAAACCCACCACAAGAGTCCTGCGTCTTCACCCAAGAGCATCAAAATGAAAGGCTCCAAGGGGTGAGCCCCGAAGCTACCCCGTCAACTTCCTCCCCATTGTTTCCGCCAGAAGAAAATCCACCTTTGAAGTCTCCCCCCCCAAAAAAAATACATGTTATAAGGGGGATGTTTATTGTTTAATCCAGTTTAGCCTTTAATACCCAACCTGGATCAATCATGTTGCTAAGGTTGCACAGGATTCATGCCGTATGGGGGACACGCCTGAAGCAACGTTTCCCTCCCATCCTGCTCTCTGGCCCTGGTAGCTGAACTTCAAGGGCATCTTTCCCCTTGGATGTACAAGCTGCCCTTTTGGTGGCGAGAGGGCAGGGAAAAACCTATCCAAATATCAAAAAGAAGTCTCAAAGCGGCTTATAGCCGCCTTCCCTTCCTCTCCCCACAACAGGCACCCTGTGAGGCAGGTGGGGTTGAGAGAGCTCTGAGGGAACTGCTCTCTGAGAGGCAGCTCTAGCAGGATGGTGACTAGCCTGAGGTTGCCCAGATGGCTTTTTTTAAAACTCAGAAAGTGTTATAACACAATCACCCCTCTATTTAAAGAAAACAGATGCAGTCTTACACAGCAGTGTTATGATGTTATGATGTTCTGATGTTCTAACTCAGGGTTTTTTTGTAAATTATATTTGGGACATGCAGGGGGTTGGACTAGATGACCTTTGAGGTACCTTCCAACTCTGTTATTCTATGATTCTATGACACTGGGAAAGGAGGGGAGGCAATCAGCAACACAGAATGGTGGGATTAAGGGACACAACGAAAACAAAGGTGCAAGCAGGCACCATTTTTGTAAAAGGCAGATTTTTTTTTTTTTGGAAGGGAGGATGGCAACGAGGAAAGGGACGTTCCCCAAACAACTCAAAAGGGTGGGTGTGGGGAACAACCTGATTTCATACATTTCCGCATTTGGCAGCCCCAAAATAGAGCCCTTTAGTCCATGCTATAAAAAATGAAAACCAGGTCCCTAGGGTCCCTTTTCTGCTACGCAAGTGAGGGAGCAATTCTGTGTCTGAAAAAGCGAATTTCAGAGCGGAAACAGACAAAAAACTCAACCCCTTAAAAATGCAACTCCGAACAAAATCTCTTAGTGCGGAAACAGTCTAAGTGACAACCTTTCTGATACAATAAAATCAGAGTCCAGTGGCACCTTTAAGACCAACAAAGATTTGTTCAAGGTGTGAGCTTTCGAGTGCAAGCACTCTTTGTCAGACTAAGAACTGACCATCATAACAGTAGGAATATATAAACAAAAGTTAATCCTGTTACATTAGTAAACGGTGTCACATCATCCAAACACAGCCACATGAGAACTCTCTGCCAAACCAGCCAATCAGACCCCTCAAACCCATTTGTAGTTCACAAAGACATATATCAGAAATAAAACTGTCCAAGCCAGTGATCCATGGCTCACACCCTACTATTTACTGCCGGCCCCATCTGTCTCCACTCCAGTGTGAAACGTTCTTACAAGTAGAAGCTAACCTGGCAGCTATCTTGTCCTGGAACCATCTTGTCCAGCTAAGTTCTGTTCTTGTTATATTGTTGTTGTTGGATCATTGAAGTTGTGTTATTTAGAACCACTGTTGGATTGTTATTGTTCTTTTTGACTGTGTTGTATAGTGATTCGTTCCATGTATCCCCTCTGTGATGTTGTATGTAAACAGCCCTGAGCCATATGGAAGGGCAGTATAGTAATCAAATAAATAAATAAATAAATAAAATTGCTGTGTTTTACTACAGAAGAGGCAGGCATGTTGAAGAGAGGGCCAACATGTTTCCTGCAGCTTTAGAGGCAACGCATGGGAGCAATGGGTTCAAACCCCTGCATTGTGCAGGGGGTTGGACTAGATGACCCTGGAGGTCCCTTTCAATTCTATGATTCTAAATTCCATCTAAACATCCTGACAGAAGTTCCTGACAGTCAGAGCGGTTTCTCAGTGGAACAGGCTTCCTCGGGAGGTGGTGGGTTCTCCATCTTTGGAGGTTTTTAAGCAGAGGCTGGAGAGCCATCTGACGGAGAGGCTGATTCTGTGGAGGTTCAAGGGGATGGCAGGTGACAGTGGATGAGCAAGAGGGTGGAGAGTGTCCTGCACAGTGCAGGGGGTTGGACTAGATGACCCAGGAAATCCCTTCCAAATCTATGATCCTAAGATTCTAAGTTCCATCTAAACATCCGGAAGAAGTTCCTGACAGTTAGAGAGGTTCCTCAGTGGGTGGCGAAGTCTCCTTCATTGGAAGTTTTTAGGAGGAGATTGGATAAACACCGGTCAGGAGGTTGTGTGATTTTAAAGTCCATAAGTAGTTGGGGGGATGGACTGGATGGCCCTTGGTGGTCTCTTCCAGCTCTGTGTGTTTTGGATTCCGCTGCTTTAGCCCTCCTTCGGGTAGCGAAAAGCGGGATATATTAAAAAAATCTGCTCTTTTCGTCGCCATCATCGTCCAAAGGCGGCCCTGCTTTTGCGTTCGAGTTCCTTCGTTCCGGGCCGCGGGAGGCCTTGTAAGTAAATGAAGAAGCTCATCCTGACAGTGTGAAATTAGTAACCCTCCATTAGCTACGGAAATAAGACTGCAAATCATGAGGGTCATTGCGTCGGCGTTTATCAAAATGAGCTTTTCCCGTCCCGAGCCTCCTTGACAATTGGAATTCTCCCCGATATGGAAATAAATTTCGGCTCGCCGCTCGGAGCCCCTCCGCCTCCGTCATGCCGTCTTCATAACCCGCCGGCTGGCGGAGAAAGGCTCTCTTCCCCGATCCCTCCCCCCCCCCTCCGGCCCACCCTGTTCTTAACTAAATAGCTATTATATTAATGTTTAAAATCCATTTAAGAACTTGGAGGGGGGTTTTGCCAAAGGGCCCTGACTTTCCTGGTGTAATTAGATGATGCAATGCCCCCTAGTGGTGACACGCGCTCCCCGGAGGCTCGCCGATTCAAATTGGATGATCCTTTTTTTCCAGGGCCACGGAACGCAAAACAGAAAGGGAATTAGTAATGCCGTTGAGGAGCAGGAAGAGAGACGGGGCCGGTGGAAATAGGCTCGTGGCTGAGGCCGTACCGGAGTTGTTTATTGTCTACGGAGAAAGGGATTAAGCGGGAGCGGGCAACATGGAACAGAAGCACAGGATCGTAGAGCTGGAAGGGACCTCAAGGGTCAACTAGTCTAACCCCTTGCAACATACAGGCAATTCACAACCACTTTGGGGTCGGGAGGCGAATTTCCTCCAGGCCACTTTGGCCTGGAGGAAATTCACCTCCCGACCCCAAAGTGGCGATCGGCATTTCCCTGGGCATGCAAGAACGGATCACAAGAGCCAAGCACGGACACAATCCCTTCTGCCCACCCACTCACAATCTGCCTGAGTCCACAGAATCGTGCACTGCTATACTGACTGTAGTAGTAGTAGTAGTAGTAGTAGTAGTAGAAGAAGAAGAAGAAAAAGAAGAAGAAGAAGAAGAAGAGTTGGTTCTTATATGCTAGTTTTCTCTACCCGAAGCACTCTCAAAGTAGCTTACAATCGCTTTCCCTTTCCTCTCCCCACAACAGACACCCTGTGAGGTGGGTGAGGTTGAGATATTCCTGGTAATACTGAAGAAGAAGAGTTGGTTCTTATATGCCGCTTTTCTCTACCCGAAGGAGGCTCAAAGCGGCTTCCAATCGCCTTCCCTTCCCTCTCCCCACAACAGACACCCTGTGAGGGAGGGGAGGCTGAGAGAGCCCTGATATCACTGAAGAAGAAGAAGAGTTTGTTCTTATATGCTGCTTTTCTCTACCCGAAGGAGTCTCAAAGCGGCTTCCAGTCGCCTTCCCTTTCCTCTCCCCACAGCAGACACCCTGTGAGGGAGGTGAGCCCTGATATTGCATCAGAACAGCTTTATCAGAGCTGTGACTAGCCAAGGTCACCCAGCTGGCTGCATGTGCGGGAGGAGCAGGGAATCAAACCCGGCTTGCCAGATTAGAAGTCTGCACTCCTAACCACGGCATCAAGCTGGCTGCTTCAGGCCGCCTGGGAAAAGACGGACGGCTTCACCAAACCCCTGGTATTGAGGTGAATGCACCACTGAGTTCCAGTTATAGTGGCCTCATCTAGCAGGGTTGGCCAAACTGTGGCTCTCCGGCTCTCCATGGTTGCTGGCAGGGGCTCATGGTAACTGTAGTCCATGGATGTCTGGTGAGCCACACTTTGGCCGCCTTGCCAGAGAGTTTCCAGGCAAGAGAGGAAAGCGGTGGTTACTAAGGCCCATTTGGCTTCACATTCCAGGATGTCTGGCTCCAGGTCAGTAACTACCCCACTGTGGTCATCAGGGATGTTAAGCTCGCTCTTGTATAGTTGTTCTGTATAATTTTGCTACCTTTGTTTAATCTCTTCTGCTTCTGTGAGGTCCCTACCATTTTGGTCCCTTATCATACCCATCTTTGCATGAAACGTTCTCTTCATATCTCCAATATTCTTGAAGAGATCTCTGGTCCTCCCCATTCTATTGTTTTCTTCTATTTGTTTGCACTGTTCATTTAAGAAGGCATTCTTATCTCTTCTAGCTTTTCTCTGGAATTCTGCATTCAATTGGGTGTATCTTTCTCTTTCTCCCTTGCCTTTCACTTCCCTTCTCTCCTTAGCTATTTGTAAAGCTTCCTCAGCCATTTTGATTTCTTGCATTTCTTTTTCTTTGGTATGGTTTTAGTTGCTAC
The DNA here is from genome assembly GCF_049243985.1 of Paroedura picta. NCBI lineage: Eukaryota > Metazoa > Chordata > Lepidosauria > Squamata > Gekkonidae > Paroedura > Paroedura picta. Next base: position 179,645,586 of record NC_135370.1, on the reverse strand, counting down.
CTCTTGTACAGTGTTACGAACCTCCGTCCATAGTTCTTCAGGCACTCTGTCTATCAGATCTAATTCCTTAAATCTATTTGTCACCTCTACTATATATTCGTCAGGGATATGCTTTAGTTCATACCTGAGTGGCCTCCTGTCTTGGGATGGCCCAAGCTAGTTTGATCTCCTCACCTCTTAGAAGCTAAGCAGGGACAACCCTCGTCAGTACTTGGGTGGGAGACCAGCAAGGAAGTTCAGGGTAGCCACGCAGAGGCAGCCAAATGCAAGCCACCTCTGGATGTCTCTTGCAATCACCTGGATGGCCCAAGCTAGTTTGATCTCCTCACCTCTTAGAAGCTAAGCAGGGACAACCCTGGTCAGTACTTGGGTGGGAGACCACCAAGGAAGTTCAGGGTTGCCACGCAGAGGCAGCCAAATGCAAGCCACCTCTGGATGTCTCTTGCAATCACCTGGATGGCCCAAGCTAGTTTGATCTCCTCACCTCTTAGAAGCTAAGCAGGGACAACCCTGGTCAGTACTTGGGTGGGAGACCACCAAGGAAGTTCAGGGTTGCCACGCAGAGGCAGCCAAATGCAAGCCACCTCTGGATGTCTCTTGCAATCACCTGGATGGCCCAAGCTAGTTTGATCTCCTCACCTCTTAGAAGCTAAGCAGGGACAACCCTGGTCAGTACTTGGGTGGGAGACCACCAAGGAAGTTCAGGGTTGCCACGCAGAGGCAGCCAAATGCAAGCCACCTCTGGATGTCTCTTGCAATCACCTGGATGGCCCAAGCTAGTTTGATCTCCTCACCTCTTAGAAGCTAAGCAGGGACAACCCTGGTCAGTACTTGGGTGGGAGACCACCAAGGAAGTTCAGGGTTGCCACGCAGAGGCAGCCAAATGCAAGCCACCTCTGGATGTCTCTTGCAATCACCTGGATGGCCCAAGCTAGTTTGATCTCCTCACCTCTTAGAAGCTAAGCAGGGACAACCCTGGTCAGTACTTGGGTGGGAGACCACCAAGGAAGTTCAGGGTTGCCACGCAGAGGCAGCCAAATGCAAGCCACCTCTGGATGTCTCTTGCAATCACCTGGATGGCCCAAGCTAGTTTGATCTCCTCACCTCTTAGAAGCTAAGCAGGGACAACCCTGGTCAGTACTTGGGTGGGAGACCACCAAGGAAGTTCAGGGTTGCCACGCAGAGGCAGCCAAATGCAAGCCACCTCTGGATGTCTCTTGCAATCACCTGGATGGCCCAAGCTAGTTTGATCTCCTCACCTCTTAGAAGCTAAGCAGGGACAACCCTGGTCAGTACTTGGGTGGGAGACCACCAAGGAAGTTCAGGGTTGCCACGCAGAGGCAGCCAAATGCAAGCCACCTCTGGATGTCTCTTGCAATCACCTGGATGGCCCAAGCTAGTTTGATCTCCTCACTTCTTAGAAGCTAAGCAGGGACAACCCTGGTCAGTACTTGGGTGGGAGACCAGCAAGGAAGTTCAGGGTTGCTACACAGAGGCAGCCAAAGGCAAACCACCTATGAGCATCTCCTGCCTTCAAAACCCCGCGAAGATCTGCCAGAAGTCGGCTGTTACTCCGCAGATCTTTCCACATGCCCCCTCGGACGAATTTCTATAATTTATTTCACATTTCTGAAACTAGGCCGGGTGGGAGAGTCATTTCGACGCTGATAAGTTCCCCACTTGCCTTCATTGATTTGAGCCCTCTTCTCTGGATCCTGGTATCCTCCAACCTCCACACCTTTAACCTTTCAACCTCTACACCTCTCCTTTCAAAAACAGGGCTGCCAGATCTCACTGGACTGACGGGGATCCTGCAGGGTTTGCAAGTCAAGAGATGAGCAGAGGTTTTTCATGTTTCCTGCCTCTGCGAAGGGACACGGGATGTCCTTGCTGGCCTCTCATTCAAATTATAAACCAGGCCTGATCCTGCTTAGAAAAAAAATATATATAGAAAAAGGACAGAGGAGGGCAACAAGATATTTAGGACGATTGGGGGCCCTTCCCTAGGAGGAAGAGCTGGATCTTCTGGGAGTTTTCAGTTTAGAAAGGAAACGGCTAAGGCGGGAAATGAAAGAGGTGATAAAGTAATGCATGATGGGAAAGAGAGCTGATCAAAAGATATATTCGTCCTCTTCCAAAAGACTAGAACTCAAGGGCAGCTGATGAATCTGGTAGATGGTAGATTTGGGCCGGACAAAAGGAAACGCAGTGAATGGATTACAGGGCGGAATCCTCTGTCAGGGGATGTAATGATGGGCAGATCAACCAACAGATTTAAAAGGGGATTAGACAGATTAATGGAGGAGAGGTCTATCCATGGCTTTTAGCCATGGGGACTGGGGGCAGGAGGCAATGTTAGGTGGAAGGCCACAGCCGTTGTGTGAAACAGGAGGCTGGACTAGGTGGACCCTGGTCTGACCCAGCAGGGCTCTCCTGATGTCCTTAGGAAGGCCTCGGCCTCTCTGCCCTGTTATTGGCCCTGCAGAGGAACTGGCTGGCCCCTGAGTGAGACAGGAGGCTGGACTGGAGGGACCCCTGGTCTGACCCAGCAGGGCTCTCCTGATGTCCTTAGGAAGGCCTCGGCCTCTCTGCCCTGTTGCTGGCCCTCCAGAGGAACTGGCTGGCCCCTGAGTGAGACAGGAGGCTGGACTGGAGGGACCCCTGGTCTGACCCAGCAGGGCTCTCCTGATGTCCTTAGGAAGGCCTCGGCCTCTCTGCCCTGTTGCTGGCCCTCCAGAGGAACTGGCTGGCCCCTGTGTGAGAGAGGAGGCTGGACTGGACCAGTGAGAGAGGAGGCCTGGTCTGACCCAGCAGGGCTCTCCTGATGTCCTTAGGAAGGCCTCGGCCTCTCTGCCCTGTTGCTGGCCCTCCAGAGGAACTGGCTGGCCCCTGTGTGAGACAGGATGCTGGACTAGGTGGACCCCTGGTCTGATCCAGCAGGTCAGGTCCAGCAAGCTAACCTGGGCCATCAAGTCGAGGACATCCACACTTTACCGTGGTCTTGTCCCCATGAAAATAATTTATTATGCCAGAAGAGGGCAGCAGAACTTAATAAAAGTTTCTTCTATAAGTAGGTGAAGCTGTTTGGAACTGAACTGTTTGGGGTTGAAATTTGGAACATTGTTTTGGGCTCATGGGCATTGGAGACCCACAGGTTGGCCACCCCTGCTTAAGGACATGCTGGGCCAACCAAGATCAGGAACCGCCTGATCCACTATACCAGGGGTAGTCAAACTGTGGCCCTCCAGATGTCCACGGACTACATACAATTGTAGTCCATGGACATCTGGAGGGCCGCAGTTTGACTACCCCTGCACTATAACCCTCCATTCACAATGAGGCTGGCAGCCCCTGGCCCTCAACCAGAGCCAAAACCTTTTCATTCCTGGCCCCCACCTGTTGGAATGAGCCCCTGGAAGAGCTGTGGGCCCTGCAAGAGTTAGCAGAGTTTCTAAGGGCCTCCAGGCCTTTGGTTGGAGCAATAACCCCTAACGTCTTTGAGTTGACCCCCTCCTGCGATGAACCTTCCCTGGAAATGAAGGAAATGTTTTAACCGGTTTTCGCTGTTTTAATCAATGCTGTGATTCTGCTTAAAGGTTTAACCTCTGATTGTTGTTATCTGGTTAACCTCCTCAAGCCGGCTTGCCGGGAGGAGCGGCATAGAAATCCATTTTTTAAAATATATATTTTTAAATTCAATTTTCTAAAAATAGACAATAGAAGAAAGAAGCAAAAAGATAACCGTTCAAGTTGGTCATAATACATGCCTGTACGGGGTAGCTTCTGTTATTCTGAGTTAACATCATTTTATCCCGATAAACAGAGCAGTTAATATTTTGTCTGATAATCTAGAACAGGGGTAGTCAAACTGCGGCCCTCCAGATGTCCATGGACTACAATTCCCAGGAGCTCCCTGCCAGCATTCGCTGGCAGGGGCTTCTGGGAATTGTAGTCCATGGAATCATAGAATCATAGAATCATAGAGTTGGAAGGGGCCTTACAGGCCATCTAGTCCAACCCCCTGCTCAACGCAGGACATCTGGAGGGCCGCAGTTTGACTACCCCTGATCTAGAACATAGTCCCCAAGTGGCCCCAAGAGAACTGCTTTCTGAGAACCGCTCTAGCAGGACTGAGACTAGCCCAAGGTCATCCAGTGGTCTGCATGTGGAGGAGGATTGGGGAATCAAATCCAGTTCTCCAGATGAGAGGTCACCACTCTTAACCACTAAACCAAGCTGCCTCTGAAGAGGATGTTTGGGTGGTCATTGATTTATAAAAAGCTAAAGGTATCCCCTGTGCAAGCACCGAGTCATGTCTGACCCTTGGGGGGACGCCCTCCAGCGTTTTCATGGCAGACTCAATACGAGGTGGTTTGCCAGTGCCTTCCCCAGCATTAATTTATCAGGACCCCATAAGTTGGGAACAACTTAGAGTCATAGAATCCTAGAGTTGGAAGGTACTTCCAGGGTCATCTAATCCAGCCCCCTGCTCAATGCAGGAACTCACAACGACCTGCCCACACACAGTGACTCCAATTTCATGCCCAAGTGATGCCTCTACACACATACCAGCTGAAAGAGGCTAAGGCATCTGAACGCCACAGCTGAGCATGCCCTGACCCTGCAACCCACTTTGGATGGCATCCTTGGTGTTTGCTGATGTGATTTTGCACATTGCTTCCAGCAGAGGGAGATCTAAGATTTCTGATGAATCTGCTCCAGGCACCTAGTCCAATAGGGGAGGCCCAATTGTAGGTCTCCAGATGTCCATGGACTACAATTCCCATGAGCCCCTGCCAGATGTCCATGGACTACAATTCCCATGAGCCCCTGGCAGATGTCCATGGACTACAATTCCCATGATCCCCTGCCAGCTTCTCCGGTGTCAAACTTCAGCCTTCAACCGTTCATCTCTCAGGCTCATCGGCTCTCCTGCTTTGATGGATTACTATTTCCTGTACATCTAGGGTTGCCTGCAGTGGGTTGCAAGATACCCAGAGATTTGTGGAGGTGCGATCTTTGGAGGGCAGGGTTTTGAGAGGGGAGGGACTTCAAGAGGGTAGAGTGTCACTGTCCCAAGCAGCCACATCCTTCAGGGGGACGTGTTGTTCGGAGGCAACAGTGGGACATCTTCTGGGGCTATCTTGATCCAGCAAGCCAGCAGGGTATCGTGGTTAAGAACAGTGGCTTCTAATCTGGTGGGCCAAGTTTGATTCCCCATCCCTCCCCATACAGCCACTGAGTGACCTTGGGTTTTCACAGTTCTCTCAGACCTCTCTCAGGCCTACCTACCTCACAGGGTGTCTGTTGCAGGGAGAGGAAGGGAAGGCGAATGTAGAGAGGTAGAGAAAAGCAGCATACAAGAACCAACTCTTCTTCTTCTTCTGATTCCCCTCTCCTCTCCACATCGAGCCAGCTGGGTGACTTTGGGCTAGTCACAGCACTGAAAGCTGTTCTCACCGAGCAGTAATCTCAGGGCTCCCTCAGCCTCACCTCCCTCACAGGGTGTCTGTTGTGGGGAGAGGAAAGAGAAGGCGACTGGAAGCCGCTTTGAGACTCCTTCAGATAGTTAAAAATGGGGTGTAAAAAACAACTCTCCATCTAACTTTGATTGCTCTCTGGGGTCTCAGGCAGTGTTCCTTCCCATCCCCTCCTGCTTGGTTCTTTTTGAACTGGAGATGCCAGGGACTGAAACTGGGACTTCCAGTATGCAAAGCAGAGGCTCAGCCACAACTTCTCCAAAATACTATGCGAATGATCTTGATCTTCATGCATCGTCACCCTTAAGAATCTTTTCTGGGTCCTTCATGGCTGCTTTTTCCCCAGCCAAATAGTAACCAGAGCTGACCCAGATTAGCTTCAGAGATTTGATGAGATCGAGCTAGCCCAGGGCATCCAGGTCAGTGTTGTTCCCTGCTAAAAAGGTGAACATTAATCTTGGATTGTCACATTGTTAATCCAGGTGGCAGGTCCCTGAAGCTGTCCTTTACTCCATGGCAGTGGCCAGGATCCATGCAACAAATCACTCTAGAGGCAGTGGTGAGGTTGAGAGGTGAAGAACTCCCCACTCCTTCTTTTGTTGTTGTTAAGACATCTTAGGCAGCAGACAGAGGGAAAATCTTTAAGATGTACAATGAAAAATGCAACGGAAATTCATAAGGGAAGTCATTGTTGACCGGAAAAATGTAAAGGACACAGGAACAAACTGTAAACATTCAGGATTATAAATGATTTGGATGAGGGATTAGAGGGGGTACTTATTAAATTTGCAGATGATACTAAACTGGGAGGGGTAGCAAACACAACCGAAGACAGAATCAGAATACAGGATGATCTTGATAGGCTCGAAAAGTGGGCTAAACTGAATAAAATGAAGTTCAATAAGGACAAATGTAAAGTTCTGCATTTAGGTAGGAAAAACCAAATACACGAATATAAGATGGGGGAGACTTGTCTTGACAGTAGCATGTGCGAAAAGGATCCAGGAGTTTTAGTAGACCATACATTGAACACGAGTCTGCAGTGTGACTCAGTGGCTGAAAAGGCAAATGGGCTATATCAAACCAAGTATTGTGTCCAGATCACTGGAGGTGATGGTACCACTTTACTCTGCTCTGGTTCGGCCTCACGGAGTTCTGTGTTCAGTTTTGGGCACCCCAGTTGAGTAGGGATGTAGACAAGATGGATTGTGTCCAGAGGAGGGCAACAAAGATGGTGAGGGGTTTGGAGACCAAGACGTGTGAGGAAAGGTTGGGGGAGCTTGGTCTGTTTAGCCTGGAGAGGAGACGACTGAGAGGGGATCTGATAGTCATCTCCAAGCATTTAAAAGGCTGCCTTGTAGAGGATGGAGCAGAGTCTCTTGCCCCGGAGGGACGGACCAGAACCAATGGATGAAATTAATTCAAAAGAAATTCCATCTCAACATCCGGAAGAACAGTCAGAGTGGTTCCCCAGTGGAACAGGCTTCCTCGGGAGGTGGTGGGTTCTCCATCTTTGGAGATCTTTAAGCAGAGGCTGGAGAGCCATCTGACGGAGAGGCTGATTCTGTGAAGGTTCAAGGGGGTGGCAGGTGACAGTGGGTGAGCGAGAGGGTTGTGAGTGTCCTGCATAGTGCAGGGGGTTGGACTAGATGGCCCAGGAGGTCCCTTCCAACTCTATGATTCTATGATTCCAGGAGGCCAGCCACAAGTTGTGCTCTTCACCAGTGTGCCATGTGGTACGGCCACAGACAGCCAGTGTAATGCTCCAGCATTATATCACAATATCTCTGTTATTTTTCAGATGATTTCAAAACTTTAAACTTTCTGGTCGAGAAAAGCGGCATATAAGAACCAGCTCTTTTTCTTTTTCTAATGCAAATATATTTTCTGGCCTTCTTATTCATGCATTTGATTCATGCTATTTCCCCCTTGCACACAGCATTTCCAGCTTTGAGTTGAGAAATACCAGAAGAGTTGTTTTTTCTACCGAACCTTACTATCCGAAGGAATCTCAAAGCGGCTTACAATCTCCTTCTCATCCTTTCTCCAAAACAACCACCCTGTGAGGCGGGTGGGGCTGAGAGAGCTCTGACAGAACTGTCCTTGGAGAACAGATCTAGCAGGACTATGAATACTCCAAGGATACCCAGCGGGCTGCATGTGGGGGAGGAGCGGGAATCAAACCCAGCTCACCAGATGAGAAGCCATCGCTGTTACCCACTACACCAAGCTGGATCTGGAGAATCAAGCATTCTGTGAAAATCACCATAACAAAAAGCGTCTTCTAGCTCACACATGAGGGAAGCAGCCACTGGACCTCTGTGTGAGTCACTGCTCTGATTTCCTCTTTTTCAGGCAGCCTCTGTTGAGACTGGGTAAGCTTCCCACATTTCTACATCTGGCAAAACTGAATCACTGCACAGTAAGATTTTCTCGCCTTCAGAAGATGTTTCCCATTGTTTTCCTGAATGAGTCACTGCCCTGTGCTGGCTTCTTTCAAAAGCAGAAGGCTGTCTGGGTAAGGGACTTGCCCACAGATGTGCTTCACTAAGGGCAGGCGTCTCTTTTTCATACAATCTGAGAGCTGGAAGGGGCCATAGAGGCCATCTAGTCCAGTCCTCTGTTCAATGCGGGATCAGCCTAGAGGGAGGACAATGAGGATGATCCGGGGCCTGGGTACCAAGGCATGTGAGGAAAGTCTGAGGTGGTGGGTTCTCCATCTTTTTAAACAGAGGCTGGAGAGCCATCTGACGGAGAGGCTGATTCTGTGAGGGTTCAAGGGGGTGGCAGGTGACAGTGGATGAGCGAGAGGGTTGTGAGTGTCCTGCACAGTGCAGGGGGTTGGACTAGATGAGCCAGGAGGTCCCTTCCAACTCTATGATTCTATGATTCTAAATTCCGTCTAAACATCCCGAAGAAGTTCCTGACAATTAGAGCGGTTCCTCAGTGGAACAGGCTTCCTCGGGAGGTGGTGGATTCTCCATCTTTGGAGGTTTTTAAACAGAGGCTGGAGAGCCATCTTACAGAGAGGCTGATTCTGTGAAGGTTCAAGGGGGTGGCAGGTTACAGCGGATAGGGTTGGGAGTGTCCTACATAGTGCAGGGGGATGGACTAGATGACCCAGGAGGTCCCTTCCAACTCTGTGATTCTATGAAAATGGGTATTCATCCAGAAACATTTTTTGGCGATTATTTGTTTTGATTGGAGCGTTGAGCCTTTTAGAAAGACGGCAGGACATTGCACCGTTGAGATTTCAGAATTTTTAATCGTTTGGCCATATCTTGGGGCCTATTTTTCATCTTTAACCTCCGGGTGGCACCTGCAGATGCGTTGCCATGTCTCCCTCTGGCCACCAGCAAAGGATGTGGGGGCAGAGTTGCCCGTTCCGTGTGAGGAAATCCCTGGAGATTTGGGTGGTGGAGCTGAGGAACAACAGTGACTTCAGTGGGCATGATGCCCTGTGGGTACCAAGCAGCCATTCCCCCCTAGGAAAACTAGAGTCTGGTAGAGATCAGTTGTCATCATGGGATCTCTCCAGCTGCCACCTGGAGGTTGTCAACCTTGAAGACGTTCAGATCAGGCTGTGGGAAAGGCCGAAAAGAAAAGGAAATCCAGGAAGGCTTGCGTCTAAAAATACGGCCTACAGGCTCGCAGTGGCTTCCTCGTGAGGAGAAAGGGAATGAGGCGGGAGAGATCCCGGAGGCCGGACACCGGGCAGGAGACAGGGGAGGGGGGTTAAGACTGGAATCCGGGTCCGAGGGGGAGACTCCACTTCCTCCTATTGTCCCGGCCGGTTCTCTCCCAGGGCCCTCATGCGTCACTCCTGCCCTCCGAAAACCTCCTTCTGCTCTGTCGCTTCCTTCCTCCCTCTGCTCCAGCCGGCACATGCGGCAGGGTGACAAGGAGAGTTAACGGCACTCACGCACACACCCCTCTCCGTGGCCTAGGCTAGGCCAGAATTCCCCTTCCCAAGTAGGGCAGTCGGGTATGGTTGCCAGATCCTGGTTGGGAAACCCACGGCAAATTTGGGGATGCCGCCAGAGGAGGACAGAGAGCCTAGAGGGATCGAATGCCACTAGAGCAGGAGTAGTCAACCTGTGGTCCTCCAGATGTGCATGGACTACCATTCCCATGAGCCCCTGCCAGCGTTTGCTGGCAGGGGCTCATGGGAATTGTAGTCCATGAACATCTGGAGGACCACAGGTTGACTACCCCTGCCCTAGAGTCCTCCCTCCAAAGCTGCCCTTCTCTCCAGGGGAACTGGTCTCTTGTGGCCTGGAGAAAAGATGCAATTCCAGGGGATCCCCAGGTCCCTCCTGGAGGTTGGTATCTCTGATCCCAAGGCCTCAGGTGGTCTCCGGTGGGATCTGGCTCCCAAGAAACCCCCGGATAGGGACACCAGCCTCCAGGTGGGAATTCCAGCTTATCGCCAAGCTACAGAGATCAATTCCCCTGGAGAAACCAGAAGCTTAGAGCTGAAATGCCGGGGGGACCCCCAGGTCCCGCCTGGAGGCTGGCATCTCTGTGCCGAGCCTTGCGCCCCTGGGAATTCCGAGCAGCTGATAATGAATTTATTTCTCCACGGCACATTAGCAATTCTCTCCAGGCCGAATCCAACACCTCGGCATGCACTTTGGGGGTTTCCACTGTAGCCCTTTGCCCGGGGGGGTGGGGGTGATGGGGCCTGGCGGCTACTTAGCCAGCTGAGGCCGTGACCGTCCTGCCCATTCATCTTGACACCTTGTCGGCCTCTTCCCCACCCAGCTCCATTCCGTCCCTCCCCCTGCATTATAGGCTGTGAAAAATAAAGAGGGTTATGAGGATGATTCTCTTTTTCAAACTTCCTTCCAAATCCACACTTAAAAAGAAACAGACTCTCACACACAAACACACGTGCGCAGAGACAGACGCCGGGAGAGCGCCAAAATGACTCCACTGTCTCCTTTCCAAATCTGCATGATCAATATTGTGATCTTTTCGCGATCAGACGGCACGCTTCTCGCTGGGAAAGAATCCCAGCCGTTTCTCTGGCAGCCAAATGGCCAGCATATTTCAGGCATAATACAACCCCCACCCCCTTCCCGGTCCCCAAAGTGCCGTTGCCAGCAGGAAAGGAGGGGGGAGAGATGACAGCAGCCAGCCCCTGATTTCTCCTGGGGGTAAGGCAGTATGAAATGAACATTTCTCCCCTCCTGTTCCGCTTTCGGAGAAGGCAGGTGGAGCTGAACACAGAAAGCCTGGCCTTCCTTGCTGGCCTGGAGAAGCACGAACTCCATATTTATGGGGCCAGTCTCAAAATGGCTTATAATCGCCTTCCCTGCTTCTCTCTACAAAAGTCACCTGTGGAGAAGGAGAAGAAGAAGAAGAAGAAGAAGAAGAAGAAGAAGAAGAAGAAGAAGAAGAAGAAGAAGAAGAAGAAGAAGAAGAAGAAGAAGAAGAAGAAGAAGAAGAAGAAGAAGAAGACTTGGTTCTTTTATGCCGCTTTTCTCTACCATTATGAAAGCATCAACTCGGAAGTGCAGATTTGGCAAAAAGGGTTTTTTCCCCCATCAGTCATGAGGACTGGGAACTTATTTTTAAGCAGAGCAGGTTGTGTTCTTCATGGGCATATAAAATGGGATTTAGGGTTGCCATCTCTGGATTGGGAAAACCCTAGAGATATATGAGGGAGGAGCCTAGCAGGGGTAGTCAAACTGTGGCCCTCCAGCATTTGCTGGCACGGACTCATGGGAATTGTAGTCCATGGGCAACTGGAGGACCACAGGTTGACTGCCCCTGCTATAGAGGGTGGAGTGTGGTGAAAGAAGGGAGCTTTGAATGGTACAATGCCATGAAATCCACCTTCCAAAACAGCCAATTTCTCCAGGGGAACGGATTTCTGTAACCAGGAGACCAGCTATAAAAGTGGGAAATCTTTAGGCTCCACCTGGAGGTTGGCAACCCAAAGGGAGATCAAGAGTACTGAAGTAAGAAAAAACTTGTAGCAAGTCTGACTTCTTGGAGGCACATGCAGGACTGGGATTATGGGAAAGTGGAAGTCCAGAGGGTAAATCTGTTGTGGAGACGCTTTTTAAAAACAGACAAAGACACACCATCGGATTCCCGAACAAGAATTCTTTCCAAATGAATATCTGTGGGGTTTCTCAAGAGGCCGGTTTCACAATGGTTAAGCCGTGAAGTTCAGCGCAGCTGGAATCGCAAATTACCAGGGAGTGTCTGCATTCTAGGAACTGCGTCCTGGAACACACCCAAAGGTCATTCAGACCACCCAGGGAAAGCAAGTTCACAAAGAAAGACATTCTCCCGTGAGAGCTAGTGTGAATCTGACGTTTAAATCTCCGGGAATGATCTTGCACTTGTGGGACCCATTGCATAAGTACGAGAGCCATGCACATCAAAGAGCACCCACCCAGGGCATCTGTGCACGCAGCATGTATGTGTAAACTCACTGCGCAGAAGAGTCACTGAAATCATTTCAAGAGAAATAGGGGTTCTCAGACATATGAGAGTTCCCCCCACATACGGGGCACTGAGGGGAAGAGTCTGCTGACTTTTCTCCTACCCGACCCCAAAAATAATTTTAATTAGAGATACGGATTAAAAAGGGGAGGGGGGTTGCAGGAAAAAAGGATAAGAAAAAGAAGAACAAGAACAGATGGGTCAGCTTCATGGCAGGAATTGTTTTTGTCTCCAGCCGACCCGATCACAAACTATAATCTATACGTCAGACTGAACAATTTATACTAAACTTGGTGCATAAAATTGAAATTTAAAAAAAGTTTCAGGAATTGGATTGACACGTGAGAGGTGTGTGAAAACATCAAACATAAGAACTCCGTATTTTTTTCCCGACACTTTACGCACTGCAAGATTTTGTGCAGCTGCCATTGAAGGATGACTCTAAGGTATTCTATTCTGCTAAGATCCGTCCTGTCCACCAAACCTGCCTTCCTTGGGCTACAGACCCAAAGCTACAGAATTTTTCCAAGCCAGAGTTGGCAACCGAGTCTTCTGAAAACCTCTGCTTCCAAAAGAGGCCAGAAGGTAGGGATGCCAGCCTCCAGGTGGGGCCTGGGGATCCCCTGGAATGACAGCTCCTCTCCAGACTGCAGAGATCAGTTCCCCTGGAGAAAAGGGCTGCTTGGGAGGGGGGACTCAGGGATGCCAGCCTCCAGGTGGGGCCTGGGGATCCCCTGGAATGACAGCTCCTCTCCAGACTGCAGAGATCAGTTCCCCTGGAGGAAAGGGCTGCTTGGGAGGGGGGACTGAGGGATGCCAGCCTCCAGGTGGGGCCTGGGGATCCCCTGGAATGACAGCTCCTCTCCAGACTGCAGAGATCAGTTCCCCTGGAGGAAAGGGCTGCTTGGGAGGGGGGACTCAGGGATGCCAGCCTCCAGGTGGGGCCTGGGGATCCCCTGGAATGACAGCTCCTCTCCAGACTGCAGAGATCAGTTCCCCTGGAGAAAAGAGCTGCTTGGGAGGGGGGACTCAGGGATGCCAGCCTCCAGGTGGGGCCTGGGGATCCCCTGGAATGACAGCTCCTCTCCAGACTGCAGAGATCAGTTCCCCTGGAGGAAAGGGCTGCTTGGGAGGGGGGACTCAGGGATGCCAGCCTCCAGGTGGGGCCTGGAGATCCCCTGGAATGACAGCTCCTCTCCAGACTGCAGAGATCAGTCCCCCTGGAGGAAAGGGCTGCTTGGGAGGGGGGACTGAGGGATGCCAGCCTCCAGGTGGGGCCTGGGGATCCCCTGGAATGATAGCATTTTACTCCAGTGAGGTCGTTCCCCACGCCAAATCTCGCCCACCCAGCTTCACCCGAAATGTCTCTAGGTATTTTCCAGACCAGAGCTGGGAACCCGGATAGAAGGAGATGAAAAGAGGTGTGGCAGTTTCTCTGGTGAACCCGCGTGAAACCGAAAAGCTCTTCTACCCCCCCCCCCGCCAGCCCCCCAAATGAGACGTCATTAATAAATCAACGACAGGAAGATGAAGTCGGGAGCCAGTTGGGTCACCGATGAGAGAGCGCCCCATCAGTGGCTTCTCTCAGCCCATTAACACATGAGGCCCCTGGATCAGGCGCACTAATGCACAGAATAATGAAGCCCCCAGACCGATTAAAGCATCAATCAATGCTTCAAATGGATTTCCTTCCCCCTCCCGTGAAGCGTCAGGAGAGACATCTCCCCTGTCATTGGCCCCGACACAGCTGCTTCTAGCCAGAATTGTGTGCGAAAGGGGAGGGTTGCCACCCTCCAGGCGGCCCCTGGATCTCTCCTGCGATTACAATTACTTCTTCATCCAAAGAGCAACTAACACATGGAATTCCCTGCCACAGGACGTGGTGGTAGCTACAAGCATAGACAGCTTCAAGAGGGGACTGGAGAAACATCAGGAGCAGAGGTCCAACCAGTGGCACTTAGCCACAACGGGCTGTCTGGGGCAGAGATGTGCCATGTTCTTGGTGCTTGGGGGGCAAGAGGAGGGGGGCTTCTGGAGTTCTGACCTTGCTGATGAACCTCCTGATGACACCTGGATTCTGGCCACTGTGTGACACAGAGGATTGGCCAGTATGGGGCATTCACCTGATACAACATGGCTTCTCTTATGTCTGGGTGGCAGGTGACAGTGGATGAGCGAGAGGATTGTGAGTGTCCTGCGTAGTGCAGGGGGTTGGACTAGATGACCCAGTAGATCCCTTCCAACTCTGTAATTCTATGATTCTATAAGAACTGGATTTCTGTACCAGGGTTTTTACTACCAGAAAGAAATTCAAAGCAGTTCTATCCCCATGAGAAGGAGGAGGAGGAGGAGGAGGAGGAGGGGGGGACTCAGGGATGCCAGCCTCCAGGTGGGGCCTGGGGATCCCCTGGAATGACAGCTCCTCTCCAAACTGCAGAGATCAGTTCCCCTGGAGGAAAGGGCTGCTTGGGAGGGGGGACTCAGGGATGCCAGCCTCCAGGTGGGGCCTGGGGATCTCCTGGAATGACAGCTCCTCTCCGAACTGCAGAGATCAGTTTCCCTGGAGGAAAGGGCTGCTTGGGAGGGGGGACTCAGGGATGCCAGCCTCCAGGTGGGGCCTGGGGATCCCCTGGAATGACAGCTCCTCTCCAGACTGCAGAGACCATTTTCCCTGGAGAAAAGGGCTGCTTGGGAGGGGGGACCCAGGGATGCCAGCCTCCAGGTGGGGCCTGGGGATCCCCTGGAATGACAGCTCCTCTTCAGACTGCAGAGATCAGTTCCCCTGGAGAAAAGGGCTGCTTGGGAGGGGGGACTCAGGGATGCCAGCCTCCAGGTGGGGCCTGGGGATCCCCTGGAATGACAGCTCATCTCCAGACTGCAGAGATCAGTTCACCTGGAGGAAAGGGCTGCTTGGGAGGTGGGACTCAGGGATACCAGCCTCCAGGTGGGGCCTGGGGATCCCCTGGAATGACAGCTCCTCTCCAGACTGCAGAGGTCAGTTCCCCTGGAGGAAAGGGCTGCTTGGGAGGGGGGACTCAGGGATGCCAGCCTCCAGGTGGGGCCTGGGGATCCCCTGGAATGACAGCTCCTCTCCAGACTGCAGAGATCAGGTCCCCTGGAGAAAAGGGCTGCTTGGGAGTGGACTCCAAGGTTTGTACCCCACAGAGGTCTCTGTCCTCCTCAGGCTCCATGCCCAATTTTCTATATCTTTGGAAGCTGCCTGTCTTTTATAATATCCTCAGAAGTGGGGAGAAGCGCCTGCCCTCCCCTCACAGCAGAAGAAGACAGAAGGGGGGCGGAGGACTGCAGATACGCCTGTTTGGACCGAGATTACCTGTTTGAGAGCGATATTAATTGCTGGAGCAAAAACTAATTATTTGGTTCACTTCCCGTGCCTTTCCCCACTGAGTCAGCGGCTCACACAATTACCTTAGGAGAATCCGAACATGGAAGCCTCAGCGGGAAGGGGCTCCCTTCACCGCCAGGACGGGCTGTGCTTACAGGGAGCTTCAGCTGTACAAGATCTGAGAGTGCCACACTCCAGGTGTACCATGGGGATCCCCCAAAATAACTGTTCCTCTCCAGACGACAGAGATTTATTCTCCTGGAGAGAAGGGCTGCTTTGGAGGGGGAACTAGGGATGCCAACCTCCAGGTGGGGCCTGGGGAGGAGAGAGAATTCAAATCGCTAAAATGCCATACAGACAAGCTTCCAAAGCAACCACGCTCTCTGGGGAAACAGCTGTCATCTCGGAAGATTTCCAGAGATTTCTGCCAGGAGGTTGGCAAGCGTAAGGTAAAGGTAAAGGTATCCCCTGTGCAAGCACCGAGTCATATCTGAGCCTTCGGGTGACGCCCTCCAGCGTTTTCATGGCAGACGCAATACGGGGTGGTTTGCCAGTGCCTTCCCCAGTCATGACCGTTTACCCCCCAGCAAGCTGGGTACTCATTTTACCGACCTCGGAAGGATGGAAGGCTGAGTTGACCTTGAGCCGGCTGCTGGGATCGAACTCCCAGCCTCATGGGCAGAGCTTTCAGACTGCATGTCTGCTGCCTTACCACTCTGCGCCACAAGAGGCTCTTGGCAAGCGTACTCTACCCCAAATCTCCTGATATCTTCCCACCCAGAGCTGGCGAACTTTGCAATATCTGCTTCCAAAGAAACATAAAATCTGAGAGTCTTGCTGAGACACAGGTCTCATGTGAGGAATGGAGGTGAAGTTGGCTGTTTTGGCTGACAGTAATTGCAAAGGTCACATTGATAAAATGTGGCTCTCTGTGACCTGGGGCAGGAGTGCCAATGCTCTGACTGCTGCCTCGCATGTAGAATCTCTTCTCCTGCAATGAAAGCGTGTGATCTAAGCCTCTTCTCATAAGTCAAGGGTCCGGACAGCTAAGTGGAAATTGCACTCATTAAGCATGCATGACGGCACAAGCAAAGCAAGCGTCTGGCCTGGCTCTTATCCTTCAGGGTCATTCTGATTCGGGAACAATCCCGGCTGTTGGCTGGTGGAAAAATCGGAATTTCAGAAGAGCCCTTCAGGTTGACACCAGGGTCCATCCAGTCCAGCCTCCCGTCTCTGAGGGGGCCAGCCAGTTCCTCTGGAGGGCCAGCAACAGGGCAGAGAGGCCGAGGCCTTCCTAAGGACACCAGGAGAGCCCTGCTGGGTCAGACCAGGGGTCCCTCCAGTCCAGCCTCCTGTCTCACACAGGGGCCAGCCAGTTCCTCTGGAGGGCCAGCAACAGGGCAGAGAGGCCGAGGCCTTCCTAAGGACATCAGGAGAGCCCTGCTGGGTCAGACCAGGGGTCCCTCCAGTCCAGCCTCCTGTCTCACACAGGGGCCAGCCAGTTCCTCTGGAGGGCCAGCAACAGGGCAGAGAGGCCGAGGCCTTCCTAAGGACATCAGGAGAGCCCTGCTGGGTCAGACCAGGGGTCCCTCCAGTCCAGCCTCCCGTCTCACACAGGGGCCAGCCAGTTCCTCTGGAGGGCCAGCAACAGGGCAGAGAGGCCGAGGCCTTCCTAAGGACATCAGGAGAGCCCTGCTGGGTCAGACCAGGGGTCCCTCCAGTCCAGCCTCGTGTCTCACACAGGGGCCAGCCAGTTCCTCTGGAGGGCCAGCAACAGGGCAGAGAGGCCGAGGCCTTCCTAAGGACATCAGGAGAGCCCTGCTGGGTCAGACCAGGGGTCCCTCCAGTCCAGCCTCCTGCCTCACACAGGGGCCAGCCAGTTCCTCTGGAGGGCCAGCAACAGGGCAGAGAGGCCGAGGCCTTCCTAAGGACATCAGGAGAGCCCTCCTGGGTCAGACCAGGGGTCCATCCAGTCCAGCCTCCCGTCTCACACAGGGGCCAGCCAGTTCCTCTGGAGGGCCAGCAACAGGGCAGAGAGGCCGAGGCCTTCCTAAGGACATCAGGAGAGCCCTGCTGGGTCAGACCAGGGGTCCCTCCAGTCCAGCCTCGTGTCTCACACAGGGGCCAGCCAGTTCCTCTGGAGGGCCAGCAACAGGGCAGAGAGGCCGAGGCCTTCCTAAGGACATCAGGAGAGCCCTGCTGGGTCAGACCAGGGGTCCCTCCAGTCCAGCCTCCTGCCTCACACAGGGGCCAGCCAGTTCCTCTGGAGGGCCAGCAACAGGGCAGAGAGGCCGAGGCCTTCCTAAGGACATCAGGAGAGCCCTCCTGGGTCAGACCAGGGGTCCATCCAGTCCAGCCTCCCGTCTCACACAGGGGCCAGCCAGTTCCTCTGGAGGGCCAGCAACAGGGCAGAGAGGCCGAGGCCTTCCTAAGGACATCAGGAGAGCCCTGCTGGGTCAGACCAGGGGTCCCTCCAGTCCAGCCTCGTGTCTCACACAGGGGCCAGCCAGTTCCTCTGGAGGGCCAGCAACAGGGCAGAGAGGCCGAGGCCTTCCTAAGGACATCAGGAGAGCCCTGCTGGGTCAGACCAGGGGTCCCTCCAGTCCAGCCTCCTGCCTCACACAGGGGCCAGCCAGTTCCTCTGGAGGGCCAGCAACAGGGCAGAGAGGCCGAGGCCTTCCTAAGGACATCAGGAGAGCCCTCCTGGGTCAGACCAGGGGTCCATCCAGTCCAGCCTCCCGTCTCACACAGGGGCCAGCCAGTTCCTCTGGAGGGCCAGCAACAGGGCAGAGAGGCCGAGGCCTTCCTAAGGACATCAGGAGAGCCCTGCTGGGTCAGACCAGGGGTCCCTCCAGTCCAGCCTCGTGTCTCACACAGGGGCCAGCCAGTTCCTCTGGAGGGCCAGCAACAGGGCAGAGAGGCCGAGGCCTTCCTAAGGACATCAGGAGAGCCCTGCTGGGTCAGACCAGGGGTCCCTCCAGTCCAGCCTCCTGCCTCACACAGGGGCCAGCCAGTTCCTCTGGAGGGCCAGCAACAGGGCAGAGAGGCCGAGGCCTTCCTAAGGACATCAGGAGAGCCCTCCTGGGTCAGACCAGGGGTCCATCCAGTCCAGCCTCCCGTCTCACACAGGGGCCAGCCAGTTCCTCTGGAGGGCCAGCAACAGGGCAGAGAGGCCGAGGCCTTCCTAAGGACATCAGGAGAGCCCTGCTGGGTCAGACCAGGGGTCCATCCAGTCCAGCCTCCTGTCTCACTCAGGGGCCAGCCAGTTCCTCTGGAGGGCCAGCAACAGGGCAGAGAGGCCGAGGCCTTCCTAAGGACATCAGGAGAGCCCTGCTGGGTCAGACCAGGGGTCCATCCAGTCCAGCCTCCTGTCTCACTCAGGGGCCAGCCAGTTCCTCTGGAGGGCCAGCAACAGGGCAGAGAGGCCAAGGCCTTCCTAAGGACACCAGGAGAGCCCTGCTGGGTCAGACCAGGGGTCCATCCAGTCCAGCCTCCTGTCTCACTCAGGGGCCAGCCAGTTCCTCTGGAGGGCCAGCAACAGGGCAGAGAGGCCGAGGCCTTCCTAAGGACATCAGGAGAGCCCTGCTGGGTCAGACCAGGGGTCCATCCAGTCCAGCCTCCTGTCTCACACAGGGGCCAGCCAGTTCCTCTGGAGGGCCAGCAACAGGGCAGAGAGGCCGAGGCCTTCCTAAGGACATCAGGAGAGCCCTGCTGGGTCAGACCAGGGGTCCATCCAGTCCAGCCTCCTGTCTCACTCAGGGGCCAGCCAGTTCCTCTGGAGGGCCAGTAACAGGGCAGAGAGGCCGAGGCCTTCCTAAGGACACCAGGAGAGCCCTGCTGGGTCAGACCAGGGGTCCATCCAGTCCAGCCTCCTGTCTCACACAGGGGCCAGCCAGTTCCTCTGGAGGGCCATCAACAGGGCAGAGAGGCCGAGGCCTTCCCAAGCACATCAGGAGAGCCCTGCTGGGTCAGACCAGGGGTCCATCCAGTCCAGCCTCCTGTCTCACACAGGGGCCAGCCAGTTCCTCTGGAGGGCCAGCAACAGGGCAGAGAGGCTGAGGCCTTCCTAAGAGCATCAGGAGAGCCCTGCTGGGTGAGACCAGGGTCCATCCAGTCCAGCCTCCGATCTTCCAGAGAACCCATCGAGAGCAGATTTTCCATGGCCTCGCCTCCAAATATGTGCATGAACCCCAACTGGGATGCTTGGAGGGCATTTGCTCATCTCGGTCAGGAGAGGCTGCTGGTGAGGAAAGGAGAAGGAAGGAGACTAACACAAATAAACTTGATTCAAATAGGTTGGTCTGATGTAGCACGATAAAATTTCAGGTTGAGAGGGGACATGATAGCCCTCTTTAAGTATTTGAAAGGTTGTCACTTGGAGGAGGGCAGGATGCTGTTTCTGTTGGCTGCAGAGGAGAGGACACGCAGTAATGGGTTTAAACTTCAAGTACAACGATAACGAAAGAGCCTCTTGTGGCGCAGAGTGATAAGGCAGCCGTCTGAAAGCTTTGCCCATGAGGCTGGGAGTTCAATCCCAGCAGCCGGCTCAAGGTTGACTCAGCCTTCCATCCTTCCGAGGTCGGTAAAATGAGGACCCAGCTTGCTGGGGGGTAAATGGTAATGACTGGGGAAGGCACTGGCAAACCACCCCGTATTGAGTCTGCCATGAAAACGCTGGAGGGCGTCACCCCAAGGGTCAGACATGACTCAGTGCTTGCACAGGGGATACCTTTACCTTTACCTTACAATGATATAGGCTAGATATCAGGGGGAAAATTTTCAGTCAGAGTAGTTCAGCAGTGGAATAGGCTGCCTAAGGAGGTGGTGAGCTCCCCCTCACTGGCAGTCTTCAAGCAAAGGTTGGATACTCACTTTTCTTGGATGCTTTAGGATGCTTTGGGCTGATCCTGCGTTGAGCAGGGGGTTGGACTAGATGGCCTGTGTGGCCCCTTCCAACTCTATGATTCTGTGATTCTATGAAAATTAGAGTCCAGTAGCGCCTTTCAGACCAACAAAGATTTATTCAATGTGTGAGCTTTCAAGTGCAAGCCCTCTTCCTCAGACTAAATAAACCTAGTCAGCTATCCTGGATGCTTGAGGCTGATCCTGCATTGAACAGGTGGTGGGACTAGATGCCCTTTATGGGACCTCTCAACTCTAGGATTCTGATACTATGATTCTTCCCAGTTTTATCCTCACAACAACCTTGTGAGGTAGATGGGTCAGAGAGAGAGAGAGAGAGAGAGAGAGAGAGAGAGAGAGAGAGAGAGAGTTTGCCTAGTAAAGCTTCATAAGGTAAAGGTATCCCCTGTGCAAGCACCGAGTCATATCTGACCCTTGGGGTGACGCCCTCCAGCGTTTCCATGGCAGACTCAATACGGGGTGGTTTGCCAGTGCCTTCCCCAGTCATTACCATTTACCCCCCAGCAAGCTGGGTACTCATTTTACTGACCTCGGAAGGATGGAAGGCTGAGTCAACCTTGAGCCGGCTGCTGGGATCGAACTCCCAGCTTCATGGGCAGACCTTCAGACAGCGTGTCTGCTGCCTTACCACTCTGCAGCACAAGAGGCTCTTGGTAAAGCTTCATAATAACACTCTAACCAATATACATTTACTTAATTTCCCGCCCTTCTCCCCAATAGAGACCCAAAGCAGCTTGCATCATGCTCCTCCCCTCCACTGGATCCACCCCACAACTCTGCAAGGTAGGTTAGGCCGAGAGCGTATGCCTAACTCAAGGTCACCCAGTGCGTTTCCAAGGGATAAGTGGGAATTCGAACCTGGGACTCCCAGACCCTCATCCAATGCTCTAAGCGTGATCTGATCACTCCGCCACACTGGCTGTCTCGCTACACTCTACTAGTTCTGGAAGTCTGTTTCAAACATATCACACCAAGCCACGATTTCCCCCCTGTCACACATCGCCGTTTGGTTTATTTTCAACGCCGGGGCTGTTTCCACCGAGAGAAGAAAAGGAAAGGGGAACCGTGTGCTTGTTATTCGGTTACCGACATCTTGGGTGACACCAATTAATTATTCACTGCCCCCCATTCTACCGCGGCGTGTAACAAGACTCGGCGGATGGAAACTACAATCAACCGGGCCAGAAAGTCAATCGCTTATCAGATGCTCCGATCGATGCAAGCCATGCTCTCCCGTGCGCGGCAAGGTCACCCCCACCACTGTTCTCGCCTGCTGTGTGCTATTCCTTTACAACATACCCCAAAGACGTTAATCGTGGGGCATTCCCCCCCCCCGGCAAATTATTTGTCACGATCACGGTGGGCTTCCGAACCTACAGATTCCCGTGCTTATCTGGGACGTGATGACGGAACCAGGGAGGGGGAAAGGGTTGTATGACTCCCTCGGTTGCTCTTTCCTGATTACAGAGGCTGTTCAGTAAGATATTAGGATTTCTCTCCCCCCTGAAATGGGTTCCCCATGCCCTTATTGCTGTTACCTAAAGGGCCACATTGTTCCAGGAAAAGAAGAAGAAAAATTGGTTCTTATATGCTGCTTTTCTCTACCCAAAGGAGTCTCAAAACAGTTTACATTTGCTTTCCCTTTCCTCTCCCCACAACAGACTCCCTGTGAGGGAGGGGAGGCTGAGAGAGCCCTGAGATTCCTGAAGAGGAGGAAGAAGAAGAGTTGGTTCTTACATGCTGCTTTTCTCTACCGGAAGGAGTCTCAAGGTGGCCTACAGTCCCCTTCCTTTTCCTCTCCCCGTAACAGACACCCTGTGAGATGGGTGAGGCTGAGAGAGCCCTGAGATTCCTGCTCGGTCAGAACAGTTTTATCAGTGCCATGGCGAGCCCAAGGTCACCCAGCTGGCTGCAGAATGCAGAATCGAACCCGGCTCGCCAGATTAGAAGTCCACACTCCTAACCACGACACCCAACACATCAACACTAAAATAACGTTCAGGAAAAAAAAAATCTTAAATGAGAAAACCTGGAGCCCATTGATGCCTATTGAGCCTCTTTGTGGATTTTAAAGCATGCTTGCTCCAGCTGCACCTTCAGAGTAGGTGCCAGAAGGTGCCAATCTGGAGGAGGTGCCCAACCCACTCCTGGTACCACTGCGAGATGCGGTTTTGGACCAGCTCTATGACGAGCAGCCTGGGCCCAGCCGGGTGGATACTCAGCCCTACTATGTCAAGCCCCTGTATAAAGCAGCCACCAGTCCGGAAGAATCACAGGAGGAGAAGCACCGGCAGCCTCAGGCCCAGGTTCCTGCAAGCCCTGCAGGGCAGCTTCGGAGAGGGCGATTTGCCCTGACAGCTGTCAGAAGATCAGCATGCTTGGCGGTTCGCTGTCTGGGTAGATGGGATGCAGCTGCAGCTCTTTCCTCCGAGAAGGTTTGGCTCCAGCTGCAGGCACTCTGGCTGAGAGCTGCCCCACCCAACTTCTGGCTATTTCAGCAGAGCCTTGAGGCGAGGCTCTTTGTGGGGTCCATGTGTGCATTACTGTGCCGTTCTCCTGAGACTCCCTGTTCTGGTTCACCACAGTGAAGCTGTGATTCCTGGATCTTCGACCTTTGGCTTGTCTCCCAACCATGCTCTGGCTCTTCAACTCCTGGCTTGTCTCTCGACTAAGGTGACCAGATTTTCACACTGGTAAAGCAGGACACCATTGCCGGGGGTGGTGGTGGGGTGGGGTCTTGATTAAAAATTTGGTCTCTATGGAGCAACCAGAAGTATCATAGAACTCATGGAATGCAAAATTAGTATTGTAATATGTATATTTTAATTTCAAAAGTACAATTTGCCAGGTACCCCCAGATGTCCCTCCATAAATGGGACAATCTGGTCACCTTACTCTCAACCACACTCCAGTTCTTTGAGGTTTTGGCTTTCACCTCCATTCCTGATTCTGGTTTGTGTTTTGCCTTTGTCCCGTGCTCTGGTTTTGACCAGGGCTTGACTTCACTTCCCCACCCCCTGCATTCCTGTGAACTCTGACTCTCCCAGTTCTTTCCTGACCTCCCAGACTGGACTCTGAGGCAAGTTCTGCTCCAGCACAATCACCGGGCTGTGCAGGTGTAACCCAGCAGGACAGCACAATCTGTCAATAGATACTGTAGATCAGCCTTTCTCAACTTTTTTACCGTTGAGAAACCCCTGAAATATTCTTCAGGCTTTGAGAAACCCCAGAAGTGGTGCAATCGGACAGATTATGGTTGGGAAGCAAAGCAGTGGACATGCCCACCCCTGGCCCCTCCCCTTCCCCACCCCCTCCAGGCCCCTCATTGGCCATTCTGGTCGTATGACCCAATAAATATTTAACAAATTTAAAAATATATATTTAAATTTAACTAACCCTTCCAGGGGCATCAAGAAACCCCAGGGTTTCATGAAAACCTGGTTAAGAAATCCTGCTGTAGATAGACAGATTGATAGATACGTAGATGATAGCTACATAGATTGGATGGACGGACAGATGGATGGATGGATGGATGGAAGAATAGATGGATGGATAGAAGATAAAGAGATGGATGGATGCTAGAAACACAGATGGCAGATGGACAAGCAGACAAATGGACGGATAGGTGGACAGATGATGGATGGACAGATGGAGGGATGATACATAGATGGATAGATAGAGTCTAGTGTTGCCAGCTATAAGTAGGGAAATACCTAGAGATTTTAAGGGTGGACCCTGTGGAGGTGGGGTTTGGGGAGGGGACTCCCCAAAGCAGCCCTCTTATCCAGGGGAACAGAGATTTGGAGAGCAGTTGAGCTACCACGTGGAGGTTGGCAACCCTATTTATCTTCCAAATGCACTGGAACATATGAAATTCACAAACACTCAACAGGGTGTTTGCTTCTTTTATGAGAGATTACAGCTTCCAAGAGGACAGGTCTCTCCCAGGCTGGTAGCCCCCATTTTTCAAAGGGAGCTTCCGTGTACAGAAGCAGTATACCTCTGACAGCCAGCTTCTCAGACACAACCAACTGGCTACCCTTGGAACGTGAGTCCTCAACTAGGGCAACCTTTGGTTCCAGGGTTGCCAGTCTCCAGGTGGGGGCTGGAAAGGTCTCTGAAATGACAACTAATCTCCATGCAGCCTGGCTCTCATGTTTATTATTTACTGTTCCAAAATATCTATTCCATTTTTCCTGGAGAAAAAGGACTGTTTTGAAAGGGGTGAGCTTATCCCCTGCAGAGTTCCCGCTCCTCCCGAAACCACAGGCTCCACCTTCAACGAGATCTGAACACAATGGAAAAATGGGCAAATGAGAACAAGATGCAATGTAATAAAGGTAAGTGTAAAGTTCTGCATCTGGGTCAGAAAAATGAAAAGCATGCCTACTGGATGGGGGATACGCTTCTAGGTAGCACTGTGTGTGAACGAGACCTTGGGGTACTTGTGGATTGTAAGCTAAACATGAGCAGGCAGTGTGATGCAGCGGTAAAAAAGGCAAATGCCATTTTGGGCTGTATCAACAGGGGCATCACATCAAAATCACAAGATGCCATAGTCCCATTGTATACGGCACTGGTCAGACCACACCTGGAGTACTGTGTGCAGTTCTGGAGGCCTCACTTCAAGAAGGACGTAGATAAAATTGAAAGGGTGCAGAGGAGAGCGATGAAGATGATCTGGGGCCAAGGGACCAAGTCCTATGAAGATAGGTTGAGGGACTTGGGAATGTTCAGCCTGGAGAAAAGGAGGTTGAGAGGGGACATGATAGCCCTCTTTAAGTATTTGAAAGGGTGTCACTTGGAGGAGGGCAGGATGCTGTTCCCGTTGGCTGCAGAGGAGAGGACACGCAGTAATGGGTTTAAACTACAAGTACAACGATATAGGCTAGATATCAGGAAAATGTTTTTCACAGTCAGAGTAGTTCAGCGGTGGAATAGGCTGCCTAAGGAGGTGGTGAGCTCCCCCTCACTGGCAGTCTTCAAGCAAAGGTTGGAGACACACTTTTCTTGGATGCTTTAGGATGCTTAGGGCTGATCCCGCGTTGAGCAGGGGGTTGGACTAGATGGCCTCTATGGCCCCTTCCAACTCTATGATTCTATGGCCTGTATGGCCCCTTCCAACTCTATGATTCTATGATTCAAACCTCCAGGCCTTTCTAAACCGGAAGGTGTCAACCCTACCAAGCTCATACTTGATTATTACTCTGATTTCGTTTCTTTCAAGTTGGCATGGGTCCCAGATGCTCTCGCCTCTGAAAATCCAGGAAAGAAAATAGGGAGGCCACCCTGCAAGTGAGGCCTGGATGTCTGCAGATTGGAAGCTGATCTCCAGGTTCCTGTGGTCAATTATTTTGGAGAATACAGCTGCTTGGGAAGATGGACCTTATATCCTATTGAGATCACTGCCTATTGTGATCCCCGAACTCTGCCGACCGCAGGAAACGCCAGGATCTTTCAAGTCCTTGAAGGGCTGTCACATAAAGGATGGAGCAGAGTTGTTTTCTGTTGCCCCAGAGAGTCGGACCAGAACAATGGGATGAAATTAATTCAATAGAAGTTCCGTCTAAACATCCGGAAGAAGTTCCTGACAGTCAGAGTGGTTCCTCAGTGGAGCAGGCTTCCTCGGGAGGTGGTGGGTTCTCCATCTTTGGAAATCTTTAAACAGAGGCTGGAGAGGCTGATTCTGTGAAGGTTCAAGGGGGTGGCGGGTGACAGTGGATGAGCGAGAGGGTTGGGAGTGTCCTACATAGTGCAGGGGTTTGGACTAGATGACCCAGGAGGTCCCTTCCAAATCTAGGATTCTATGATTCTAAATTCCGTCTAAACCTCCGGAAGAAGTTCCTGACAGTGAGAGCAGTTCCTCAGTGTTACAAGGTTCCTTGGGCGGTGGTGGGTTCTCCATCTTGGGAAGTTTTTAAGCAGAGGCTGGATGGCCATCTGAAGGAGAGGCAGATTCTGTGAACTTAGGCAGGTTGTGAGTGGGTGGGCAGAAGGGATTGTTCCAGTGCTTGGCTTGTGTGATCCTTTCTTGCATACCTAGGGAAATGCTGATCAATACTTTGGGGTCAAGAGGTGAATTTCCTCCAGGCCAGACTGGCCAGGGATTCTGGGTTTTTTTTTTTTGGGGGGGGGGCATCATCTGGACATGATATTCAGGCCACTGTGGGTGGACAAGTAGTTGTGAATTTTCTGCATTCTGCAGGGGGTTGAACTAGATGACCTTGGAGATTCCTTCCAACTCTGCAATTCTATCTATTTCCCCCAGCAATTCAAGCTCAGCTCACTCACAATCCCAGCCTCAGAGATTCCTGAAGAATTGGGGGTGGAGCTTGAGGAGGGGCAGAATTCGGGGCAGGGAGGGAGCTCACTGGGATATGACACCCTGGAGTCTCCCCTCCCAAGCAGCCTTTTTCTCCAGGGACATAATCTCTTGTAGCCCCAAAGTCAGTGGTCAATCCAGGACTTCTCCAGGCCTCACCTGGAAACTGGCATCCATCCCCAGTGCATCTACATCAGCAAGCAGCCCAAAAGCTCCCAGCGCCACCCTCACCCACCCACCCACCCCGGCTTGTAGGTCACTGCCCGGAGGCGGCCAAAGTCACACCAATCTCTCTCCAACGTCTCCGCGTCCAATTAATATTCTTTCCGCCTCCTTTTTTTATTGCTGAAAATATTTATTCGAGACATAAAGAATTGGGAAGCCATGGCGATAAGGGAGAAAAGGCGGGGGGGGGGAGAGAGAGAGAGCTATTAAGGCCGAAGCGAGATTCTTCAGCCTCTCAAGGGAATAATTTTATGGTTTGTGAATGGGCTGTAGGCCAACTTTGCGGGGAGGGCCAGCACGGCGGCGAGAGCCAAGGGAGGGAAGGGGATTGCATGCTGGGGCCGCGAGCAACCTGCTGTATTACAGACGGAGGAGGTTACAGAGTCAATCGGCTCCCAAGTACAGCTGTTGGGGAGCAAGGGTGAGAATGACGCTCCACTGTGTCTGGAATCCTTCCAGCGGCCAAACTCCAGGTGATGCCTGGAGATCTCCTCCTGAGATAAGCTCACCCAGAGAAAATGGCGGCTTGTGAAGGTGAGTTCTCAAGCACTATTTCCCACTGGAGCCCCTCGTCTCCCCAAATCCTGCCATCCTGAGGTTCTGCCTCCCCAAATCTCCAGGTATTCCCCGAACCAAAAGCTAGCAACCCTAGAGATCCTGGAGAATGGATGATAATTAGGGTAGACCCTTCTGAGCCTGGTTAAGCTGTAGCATCTTCCAGTGTAAGAAGAAGAGCTGGATTTTTGTAGCACGCTTTTTACTACCCGAGGGAGTCTCAAAGCAGCTTATAGTTTCCACAAAGAGCAGTTTGCCTGGTCAGGTTCCCAAGAGACGCGGAGCATGAAGAATTGATTCTGTATAATCTCTGTTGTCCCTGTGAATACTGATGAAGAAAATGCAGAACAGCTGGAGCAGCTGATTTCCATTCTGTCTCTTTTGCCTACACGGTTTTGCCTTTTTTCGACTGTTTATCACTGTGTACGCCCATTTCCCCCCCGACTGTTACGTTTAGCTGGCAGGCAGCCTCTTCAGTGCTCCCTTTGACTTTCCCCATCTTCCAAAGGGAGGACAGCAAAATAGATCGCTGGACTGGCTTGGAGGCTTTCCACCCTTTCAAGAAACCCGAATCACCGGAGTAGAAAGCCAAATCGGTTTTGGTTTAGCAATGCGACTCCCGAATTGCGGTTCGGCGAAGGAGATGCAAAAGAACAAAACAAAACAAAGACCCGAATCAGCCCTGATTCCAGGCGATTGTGGTTGTTGGCTTGGCATAAGCCAGATTGCACACTCCTAGTTGCCGGTTCCAGCTGGGAAAATTCCTCAATATTTGAGGCAGCGATTGGTGGGGGGACAGATTTTGGAGTGGGGAAGGACCTCAGCAGGGTATAAAGGTAAAGGTATCCCCTGTGCATGCACCAAGTCATATCTGACCCTTTGGGTGAGGCCCTCTAGCGTTTTCATGGCAGACTCAATACGGGGTGGTTTGCCAGTGCCTTCCCCAGTCATTACCGTTTTACCCCCCAGCAAGCTGGGTCCTCATTTTACCGACCTCGGAAGGATGGAAGGCTGAGTCATCCTTGAGCCGGCTGCTGGGATTGAACTTCCAGCCTCATGGGCAGAGCTTTCAGACTGCATGTCTGCTGCCTTACCACTGCATGTCTGCTGCGCCACAAGAGGCTCTTCAGCAGGCTATAAGGTAAAGGTAAAGGTATCCCCTGTGCAAGCACCGAGTCATGTCTGACCCTTGGGGTGACGCCCTCCAGCGTTTTCATGGCAGACTCAATACGGGGTGGTTTGCCAGTGCCTTCCCCAGTCATGACCGTTTACCCCCCAGCAAGCAAGCTGGGTACTCATTTTACCGACCTCGGAAGGATGGAAGGCTGAGTCAACCTTGAGCCGGCTGCTGGGATTGAACTCCCAGCCTCATGGGCAAAGCTTTCAGACGGCTGCCTTATCACTCTGCGCCACAAGAGGCTCTTCAGCAGGCTATAGCACCATAGAATTCACCCTCCAAAGCAGCCCTTGTTTCCAGAGAAACTGATATGCGTAGTCCATACGTAAGTTGTCATTCCTGGAGATCTCCAGGCCCCACCTGGAGGTTAGAAGGAGAGATAGACTGGCCACATGGTAATGTAACTCAAGAAAACCTCATGAGAGGCAAACAGTAGGAAAGAATATAGATTCTTAAATAGTTTATTCTGGCCCAAGAATCTTGCCAGAAATCCTTCCAAAATAAGCTTTGAATAGCTACCGATTAAAGCTCTTTTCAGGAAATATTCCCTTCTACAGAAAACATCTCATCATACCGGAAGAGTTGAACCAGAGACAACGCTTCTATTCTCTCTGGGGAAGGTTGGCAGCCCTAAAAGCTCAGACTTTAGGCTTCTTCATAAAGTCTATTTTCATTTACACAGCGGCCAAGTGGAAGTGGTGGAGAGCAGACAATTGGGCCATTCTGGTGAGCTGGGTTTGATTCCCTGCTCTTCCACATGGCTGTTGGGGGAGAGGAAGGGAAAGAGAAGGCGAAGAGTTGGTTCTTATATGCCGCTTTTCTCTACCCAAAGTCTTAAAGCGACTTCCAATCGCCTTCCCTTTCCTCTCCCCACAACAGAAACCCTGTGAGGTGGGTGAGGCTGAGAGAGCCCTGAGATTACTGAAGAAGAAGAAAAGTTGGTTCTTATATGTCGCTTTTCTCTACCCGAAGGAGTCTCAAAGTGGCTGCCAGTTGTCTATTGTGGGGAGAGGAAAGAGAAGGCGATTGTAAGCTGGTGCTTCAGCCCCGCATATTCTTAAACCCCTCCTGCAATGACCGGGCATGCAAGTTGTTTAATGAGGATCTCCCCTTTGCTCACCTGCCGGTTTTCAAGCCTTTGATTTATTGTGCCGATGGTCCAGAGACCCCCAGGCCCCTCTTTGGCTGCAGTGAAAATTGACAGCTTCATCCGTCACCCAGGCTGTTCAGGGACGGGACGCCGTTAAGTAAGCTATTAAGCAAACATCTGGCCAGTTTAGCCACCATAAAAAATGGCTAATAAAGACTCCGTCTAGCGGGGAGCAATTTAGGACGGTTCTCGCAGTGATAAGAACCGGAGGACAAAGTGAAGACGAATCAAAATACCGGAGCCGTGCTCGGGTCTGCGAAAAGATAAATCATCCATAGATTGATGAAGATCTTTTTTTATTAAGCACAAAATAAAGCCATGGTGACCAAAAGCAGAATTTCCGTCAAGGTAGACCCACGATCAGAAGGGCAATAGTGCCACTGGGTCAGATCCAGAGGGGTTCCCACTTCTGGACAGAACCCGGCTAGATTCACCTGCATTTCTCCACCTGCATTTCCATCTCAGACACCCCTGGTGGGGTTTAAGCCCCTGACCCCCTTGCTTCACCCAATTAGTGCTCCAGAAGAGCCAGTGTGGTGTAGTGGTTAACAGCAGTGAACTCTCATCTGGATAACCAGGCCTGATTCCCCAGTCCTCCACATGCAGCTAGCCAGGTCAGATACAGTTCTCCCAGAGCTCTCTCAGCCTTTCCTACCTCGCAGGGTGTCTGTCGTGGGGAGAGGAAGGGAAGGCACTTTGAAGGGAAGCCACTTCGAGGCACAGGAGGCCTGTTGGGGGACCTTGGGTCAGAGTTCTCTCAGAGCTCTCTCAGCCCCACCTGCCTCACAGGGTGTCCGTTTTGGGGAGAGGAAGAGAAAGTATTTTTATTATTTATTTATTTTTCACATTTATATACCGCCCTCCCCGAAGGCTCAGTCACCTTCCCTTGTAAGCCACTTTGAGGCACATGAGGCCTGTTGGGTGACCTTGGGCCATTCACAGTTCTCTCAGAGCTCTCTCCACCTTACTTACCTCACAGAGTATCTGTTGTGGGGACAGAAAGAGAAGGCGATTGTAAGCTACTCTTTTGCGGAGTGAAAAGCAGGTTATAAAAAAAAACAGCTAATCGTTTTCATCCTCTCCCATAACTCTTGTTAACCTGTAAGGCCCAATTGGGCTCAAACCTAACTATTTGACCTCAGACCCCCACAGCTCCTCCCTGAAGCTCTCTTCATGCTTCACTTCCAAGTTCTGAGGGGAATGGGCCAGTCTGGGTTACTGCAGCTGCTACCTCGTCATGTCTGTCCCTCTGCTTTTGAGCAAGCTGACAGAATTCGGGACAGAAGGGAGGGGGGATTCTATGATTCTATGATAAGGATGATCTGGGGCCAAGGGACCAAGCTCTATGAAGATAGGTTGAGGGACTTGGGAATGTTCAGCCTGGAGAAAAGGAGGTTGAGAGGGGACATGATAGCCCTCTTTAAGTATTTGAAAGGTTGTCACTTGGAGGAGGGCAAGATGCTGTTTCTGCTGGCTGCAGAGGAGAGGACACGCAGTACAACGATACAAGTACAACGATATAGGCTAGATATCAGGAAAAAGTTTTTCACAGTCAGAGTAGTTCAGCAGTGGAATAGGCTGCCTAAGGAGGCGGTGAGCTCCCCCTCACTGGCAGTCTTCAAGCAAAGGTTGGATGCACACTTTTCTTGGATGCTTTAGGATGCTTTGGGCTGATCCTGCATTGAGCAGGGGGTTGGACTAGATGTCTCAGGAGGTCCCTTCCAACTCTAGGATTCTATGATTCTATGAGGAGCTGCAAGGCACATGGGGTCTTGCCATCCTACCCCCAACACGTTGACAAAATACACACATGGGGGAAAGACTGATGGCTAAGGATTTCCTTCCCTCTCTCAACAAAACCTCGAGAAGCTACGGTATAGCTTGGCCACGGAAGCGTCCAGCTTGCCTTCCACTAGGAGGCCTTGCCCTTCACGCTTCAGCAAGGCCCAGCAGTCAGCTGGTACCTGGTGAACATGACAGGTGGCAGCACCACAGGCGATAATTGAAACCATGCTGCATGTGTACGCGCATGTGTGCGTGTTAAGGGCCATCAAATAACATCCAACTGAAGGCGACCCCATGACTGAATGACCTCCAAAACGCTTGATGGTTCATTGCCTTGTTTGGGTTTTGCAAATAGAGGACGGGCCGGTAAACTCAATCCATCTCCTGCTGCCTCCAATTCTTCCCAGACATGTCATCTCTCCCAATGAGTCTTGTCTTCTGATGATAGGCACTAAGTATGACAGTCTCAGTTTAGCATCTAGGGCAGCCTTTTTCAACCTTTGGACTGTGGAGGAACCCCTGAAATAGGCTTCAAGTAACCCTGGAAGTGATGCCAGTTGGCCACGCCTCCCTTCCATGCCTCTGGAAGTCACATGTTTACAGTGTACATGACATCGCTTGCAATATAAGAAGGTAGTTTTGTTTTTGTGTGTGCAGTACCTTGCCTGAGCAAATCAAGGGAGCATTCAGCTCAGCAAAGCAGCAATTCTCCTTGGGGGAGATGATTGGTGTGTTTTGGAGATTGCTCGTAACTTTGGGCCATCTCCAGGCCATATATCTGAATCCCTTTGCTTACGACACCCATCCTCTGACCATTGTAAATGCTATGTGATTGCTCCCAACTGATGGCGACCCTATAAATTAACAAATTGAGGGCCACGGCTTCCTTGATAGCATCCACTCATTCCATGTTATTTCTCCACCTGCATTTCCATATCAGACACCCCTGGTGGGGTTTAAGCCCCTGACCCCCTTGCTTCACCCAGTGCTCCAGAAGAGCCAGTGTGGTGTAGTGGTTAACAGCACTGAACTCTCAGCGCCATAGACAATTAACATAATCTTTTAATTATATTATTATTATTATTAATTATTAGTCTACTTAGATTTATTGTCCGCCGTTCCCAGTAGCTCATGGCGGGTTCCATTAGTCTGAATAAAACCCCATTAAAAAACCCCATTAAAACCCCAGACATAAAAACATCACAAACCAAATGAACCATATAAAAGAGGACGGCAGAAAAAATATAAATATTATTATGATATATTATTTATGGGGGTTTTAATGTTTATTTTATCTCGGAAGTTCTCACAAGCTTCGGTCGGTCCTGCCTCCAAGATCCCCTCCCTCATTGCCTCAAACCCGGTCTGAGCCCACCGTTTCCCATCTGCAGCCCATTTTCAAACCGCAAATATAACAAGACTGAAGAATTTGATCTGCGTCCCACACAGAGCCTTTCTCTGGGAAAAGGAATCCAACCTACAATGTTAATAAAATGCATCCATCTGAACACGGCAACTCCCTTGGTGCCTTTCCACATTCCTCAAGACTCTTTCTACGTAGAGATGTCAGAGCAGGCTTATTTTCCGAAACTTTTTCAGATGTGTAAATCACAAACGCGTTGCAAACAGCCGTGACCCTTCTTTCCCCCCCTTTCCCTGTAAAAGCAGAATATATTTGCTCTCTCCAGACAAAAGGTTCCCCAAGAAGAACAGCCAATAACAAATACACAGGATGATGTTTCCTTGACTTGGAGAGTCTTTCTAATAAAGGCCAAAATTTTGTTTCTTTCCCCCAGACAGCCAGATGTTATCCATTTTCAAATGAGAGTCAGTTTGGTGTAGTGGTTAGGAGTGCGGACAGGGTGTCTGTTGTGGGGAGAGGAAAGGGAAGGCGACTGTAAACAGCTTTGAGCCCCCTTCGGGTAGGGAAAAGCGGCATATAACAACCAACTCTTCTTCTTCTTCTTCTTCTTCTTCTTCTTCTTCTTCTTCTTCTTCTTCTTCTTCTTCTTCTTCTTCTAAGCATGGATGGGCTATAGACAGATCGATCAGGACTGGGTCATAGAGTCATAGAACCATAGAGTTGGAAGGAGCCATACAGACCATCTAGTCCCACCCCCTGCTCAGTGCAGGATCAGCCTCAAGCATCCAGGAGGAGGATCTGTCCAGCCCCTGCTTGAAGACCGCCAGTGAAGGGGAGCTCCCCACCTCCTTAGGCAGCCCCTTCCACTACTGAACTAGACTCCGAGAATCCTAGAGTGGGAAGGGGCCATGCAGGCCATCTAGTCCACCCCCTGCTCAGGGCAGGATTAGCCTCAAGCATCCAGGAGAAGGATCTGTCCAGCCGCTGCTTGAAGACTGACAGTGAGGGGGAGCTCCCCACCTCCTTAGTCACTGACTTTAAAGTTGCCAACTATGAGCTGGGAAATTACAGGATATTTAGGTTTCGGTCCCGGGAAGGGTTTGAGAAGGGAAGGGACCACCACAGAGCAGAATGTCATAGAGCTCAAAGCAGTCATTTCCCTCCCGGGGACTTTCTCTGTCACTTGGACATTCGTCGTAACTCTGGGGGATCTCCAGACCCAAACTTGAGGATCACAACCCTAGCTGGAGAGGCAAAACTCCTCAGTGAATTGGAGATTTGGGAACCCCAGTGGAGAAGTAATGCCCACCCTCCAAAAGTAGCCATTTTCTCCAGGGGAACAGCTCCCTGCCATCTGGAGATCAGTTGTAATTCCAGGAGATCTCCAGGCAGTGGGGATATGAAGGACCTCTGCCTGAGACCCTGGTATACAGAAAGTCCCAAGTTCAATCCCCGTCGTCTCCAGGTGAAATTATCCGGTAGGTGGTGATGGGAATAGACAATACTCACCTTGATGGGCCTGGGATCTGACTCAGCAAAGCTTCATGCAAAGGTGTGGTTGGGTAGGTGGCTTTGTTCCCTCCCCTGAGGAAACCCTCTCTTGCCTCTGATTCACGTTGCTTTTTTCTCACAGATTTGTGGAAATTTAAACAGCCAAGCAAGCGAGTCTAAATTTCCCCCCTCGGTGCTCCCTGTTTGATCTCTTTGGGGTATTATTGAGCATTTTGCCTAATAATCCTATTAATAGAAGTGATTGGCAGCTTAACGCAGCATGGGGTCACCTCAGAGAGAGAGAGAGAGAGAGAGAGAGAGAGAGAGAGAGAGACCACATGCAGTCTTAGCTGATCTCTAGCCAAAAGAAATGGTGGAATTTGATCAGAGGAACAGACCTAAACGCTCTGCCTGTTCAAGCCGAGAAAACTTCATAGGAGTAAAGGCTCTACTAATACCAACCAGCTGGTGATCCCTGGACCCATGCAGGTACATCTGGCCTCAACCAGGGCCGGGACATTTTCCATCCTGGTCCCCACCGGGTAGAACGAGCCCCTGGAACATAAACGGGCCCTGCCAGAACTGGCACAATTCCGCAGGGCCTGCAAGACGGAGCTCTTCCGCCAGGCTCTGGGTGGGGCCAGTGATGCAATCTACTGGGCTTTCCCCGTCAAAAAGAGGCTCCCAGATCACACTCTGGCTCTGGAAGATCAGAAGATGAATTTAGACCAGCCTTCCTCAAGTTTTTTTTGACCATGGAGAAACCCCTGAAACATTCTTCAGGTGTCAAGAGATACCAGAAGTGGTATGATCCTGCAGAATATGGTTGAGGATCATAACTGTGTACATGTCCACCCGGGGCCCCTTCCCTTCCCACACCCTCCAGGCCCATCAGTGGCCATTTTGGGGCATGTCAACATGGCCATATATGGTCATATTATTCATTCATTCATTCATTCATTCATTCATTCATTCATTCATTCATTCAACTCCCACCTATTCAGGAAAGCCTTCCAGGGCTGTCAAGAAACTTCAGGGTTGAGAAAGCCCCACATAAGGTTATACAGAACCAGGAACAATACTACTATCATGTTTTGAATCGCGAAACAGCGAATGTCAAAATGCTCTAGATCAGTGGTCCCCAACCTTTTTATCACCGGGGACCACTCAACGCTTGACAATTTTACTGAGGCCTGGTGGGGGGGGGGTAGTTTACTCCTCTACTCTCAACCACTGCCCTAACGCTCTCTGATCGCCATGGTAATGTTTAAACCTCCCTTCAAAATAAGATACAGACACGCCACAACAATGAACAGAAGGAACATTTTATTTTCATGGGAATTTTAACTCATGACAATGACAAATCAATGGGAACCCTGATCTTGTTTCTCTGAAACGAGATAGTCCCCTCTGGGAGTGATGGGAGACAAGGACACCCAAAGTGTGTTGTAAAGGGCCAGGGGGGATGAAGTAAAGGGGCGGGGGGGGGGAGAAGGCGTCCTTCGCGGCCCACCTCCAATTAGTTGACGGACTACAGGTGGTCTGCGGCCCACAGATTGGGGATCGCTACTCTAGATTCCAATTGTTCTACCAGTGGTTTAATGGGGGGGAAACTGCAAGGCATTCTGATAGAAAAGGTTAAATGTAAAACTACACATTATAGCTAAAAATGCCTTCCTTTTGTGTTTTGTTTTGTTGTTGTTTTTGCATTGCAATTTGCTTGTACTACATTGGAAACTTGCAATTTCCCAACTCAGTCGGCCGTCTGTGTCAAGCTGCCCCAAGGCATTAAGGTCCCATCATGTCATGATTAACAACAGACAGAATCAATGCACATTACTGGATTCAAATGCATTTGCTAACTACAGAGCAGAGTTCAAGGGCAGGAAGTAGTGAGAAAATGTGTCGGTTCGGTGGCATGACGCTGCCTAAAACAGACCGTTTGGATACTGGCAGTCTTCAAGCAAAGGCTGGATACACACTTTTCTTGGATGCTTTAGGATGATTTGGAGTGATCCTGTGTTGAGCAGGGGGTTGGACTAGATGGCCTGTATGGCCCCTTCCAACTCTATGATTCTATGATTCTGATTCTGAGCAGGGGGTTGGACTAGATGGCCTGTATGGCCCCTTCCAACTCTATGATTCTGTGATTCTGATTCTGAGCAGGGGGTTGGACTAGATGGCCTGTATGGCCCCTTCCAACTCTATGATTCTGTGATTCTGATTCTGAGCAGAGGGTTGGACTAGATGGCCTGTACGGCCCCTTCCAACTCTATGATTCTGTGATTCTGATTCTGAGCAGAGGGTTGGACTAGATGGCCTGTATGGCCCCTTCCAACTCTATGATTCTGTGATTCTGATTCTGAGCAGAGGGTTGGACTAGATGGCCTGTATGGCCCCTTCCAACTCTATGATTCTGTGATTCTGATTCTGAGCAGAGGGTTGGACTAGATGGCCTGTATGGCCCCTTCCAACTCTATGATTCTGTGATTCTGATTCTGAGCAGGGGGTTGGACTAGATGGCCTGTGTAGCCCCTTCCAACTCTATGATTCTGTGATTCTGATTCTGAGCAGGGGGTTGGACTAGATGGCCTGTGTGGCCCCTTCCAACTCTATGATTCTGTGATTCTATGATACACACCCTAAAGGGCCTTTCTCTGCTGAGGTGGTGGGTCCTCCTTCTTTGGAAGTTTTTAAGCAGAGGCTAGATAGCCATCTGACTGGAGAGGCTGATTCTGTGAACTTAGGCTGATTCTGAGTGGGTAGTGCTTGGCTCTTGTGGCCCTTTCTTGCATGCCCATTGCCACTTTGGGGTCAGAAGCTGAATTTCCTGCAGGCCAGACTGGTGTAGTGGTGGAGAGTCAGTTTGGTGTAGTGGTTAGGAGTGCAGACTTCTAATCTGGCATGCCAGGTTCGATTCTGCACTCCCCCACATGCAACCAGCTGGGTGACCTTGGGCTCGCCACGGCACTGATAAAGCTGTTCTGACCAAGCAGTAATATCAGGGTTCTCTCAGCCTCCCCTCCCTCACAGGGTGTCTGTTGTGGGGAGAGGAAAGGGAAGGAGATTGGAAGCCGCTTTGAGCCTCCTTCGGGTAGGGAGAAGCAGCATATAAGAACCAACTCTTCTTCTTCTACTGGCCAGGGATTCCGAATTGGGAGAAATTGGGGTCTCTGTGGTCAGTAGTTCATTGTGAATTTCCTGCTTTCTGCAGGGGGTTGGATTAGATGACCCGGAGGTCTCTTCTTACTCTATGATTCTATGAGGACATTTTGGTGGGGTGATCCTTCCAGGGAGACAGGAACAAGTTCTGACCTCATCCTCTCTGTGTTGTGAGACCTACCTGACTTCTCAGTTCTGGTAGCTCTGAAAAGCAGTTAAATATTTCACACCTCGCTCTCAATGTAATAGAACACTAAAGAACAGTAATAGGTAACCAGAAAGAATCCAATAAGTAAAGCAAACCATATATATACACGGAAAAAAGCAGCTTGTATCCAGCTTGAACAATGACTTTGGAAAAGACAAGATGTCCTCCTTACCTCAGAAAAGAAGGCCCCTTCATGGTGAGGATCCAATGGTCCAGTCTCCCTCTTAGGCGGAGGACGTCTTGCTGGGACCTCCCAAAGAAGTGTTTTCATTTTCCAAGTGGGTCATCATGTTCAGGAGTTAGGATGCACTGTAGGGTTCTTCTTCCAAATGCACTATCTTGTGTGTTTTCATTTTATATCGTCTTACAAAGGTGGAACTAGAGGACCAACTGGCCACCTTGCATATCCTCTTCTACTGATGTATATTCAGCAAAGGCCATGTTGGTAGAAGCAGTCCTCACCAAGTGGGTCATAACCCCAGATTGAACTTCTGCTTTGGGTAACACAGGCTTTCTCAACCAGGTTTTCACGAAACCCTAGGTACAGTGGTTCTCAACCTTCCTAATGCCGCGATCCTTTAATACTTTATGAAAAAACATAATACCTCATGTTGTGGTGACCCCCAACCATAAAATCAGGCAAGGGTTCTTTCACAGTAATTACACCAAAACTGACCCATGGTGTGAAGATCCATTGTTCATGATTGTATATAAATTGTTTTTTTTTCCAGGGTTTCTCCATTCAGTTCTGCCTGTTGTCCCACCAGGCCGATCTCACTCTTTTCCGCTGCTCCAGACAGACGAACGCTCTATCTCAATCTACCCCGCAAGGCTGTTGTGTAGATGGCACCCCCCTGGCCAAGCTGCTTGCCCTGCCGCAACCCCTGTGAAAGGGTCGTTCGACCCCCAAAGGGGTCCCAACTCCCAGGTTGAGAACCACTGCCCTAGGATTTCTTGATGGCCCTGGAAGGGTTCCCTGAATGGGCAGGAATTAATTAATTTTTTTATAATTTTTAAAATGGGTTAAACATTTATGGAGTGATATGACCATATACGGTGACCCACCCACCCCCTCCCAAAATGGCCAATGGAGTGGGAAAGGGAAAAGCCACAGCTGTGATTCCTGACCATATTTTGCATGATCACACCACTTCTGGGGGGCTATTGAAGCCTGGAAGATTTTTTCGGGGGGTTTCTCGATGGTAAAGAACTTGAGAGAGGCTGGCGTGACTTATAAACCTTGATGTAGACCCTAGGAGTCTGGTGGCAGACTGACACTTTCCTTCCCCTATCTGGAGCGGAAATGCTCCCTCAGCCCTGCCCACCTCACAGGGTGTCTGTTGTGGAGAGAGGAAGGGAAAGGTCCTTATAAGCTGCTTTGGACAGGAAAAAGCGGGGTATAAAAACCTAACTCTCTTTTGCTGCGTTCGCCCTGAAAGATCTAGGCCAAAGGGGCCGATACAGGACCCATCTCTCATGGAAAACAGTTGGTACCAAAATCCCTGGCCTTGGAGCGGTATTTCGAGGCTCGTGTGATGGTCCTGCGCTCTGAACCAGAGTACACAAGATGGCTGCCGCTCTTTACCTCAGAGCTCGATGAGGCAGCGGGGCCCGCAGCATGCTTTAGATCAGGGGTAGTCAAACTGCGGCCCTCCAGATGTCCATGGACTACAATTCCCAGGAGCCCCTGCCAGCGAATGCTGGCAGGGGCTCCTGGGAATTGTAGTCCATGGACATCTGGAGGGCCGCAGTTTGACTACCCCTGCTTTAGATAAACGTTTTAACAAGTTTTTAAAAATATAAAAAAATAATTAACTCTCACTCATTTGCAAAACCTTTCCAGAGCCATCAAAACCCCTGGTCTAATGTCTACGGGAAAAAACCGGCCTTCAGCTATGCAGCGCATGGAGGGGGGGAAAATTAGGTATGAAGTTCTTTTGGCAGGCTGAACCATTTGAAGTTTTAAAACGGGGTAGTCAAACTGCGGCCCTCCAGATGTCCATGGACTACAATTCCCATGAGCCCCTGCCAGCGGCTGCTGGCAGGGGCTTATGGGAATTGTAGTCCATGGACATCTGGAGGGCCGCAGTTTGACTACCCCTGTTTTAAGAGGGCCGTGAATTGCTTTTGTCAAAAAACATGACATTGTTGCAGCCTGTTCTGACGCTGTCGTTTCCGGTTTCTTCCGCAAAGTCTCAAGCGGAGAAGAGGGTCCGATCATTTTTGGCAAGCATGAAGCCAAACACCTCACATGAAGCAAGGGAGACACCGAGTTCCCCTCAGGCCCGCTTTGAAATCTTTGAAAACAAAAGGGGTCTCCAAATTTTCCAACCTGGGGGCAATTTGGGAATTCGGACGCAAAATGGCCGCCGCCGTTTCCCCTCAGTGCTGTGGGGGCAGCTGCGGGCAAAGCAATTGCTGCAGAGCCGATCAAGTCTCCAGTGGCCACCCAGAGACCCTTCTGGAAGAAAGGCCCACCTTGGCCCAGTCCGCTTCCTAAAAAAATTTGGAGGGAGCCAGGAAAAGGGACAACAGGGCTGTGGTGTCCACAAGCACTACACTGAGGAGCCCTAAAGGGAGACCCTGTGAGGCAAGGCGGAGGGACCAGGGAAGGTGCAGCCTGGAGAAGAGGAGGGCGAGAGGGGACAGGAAGGCTCTCTTGAAGTATCTTAAAGGTGGTCCCTTGGAGGTGGGAAGGGGAAGGTTCCTGTGGGCAGCAGAGGAGAGGACCTGCAGTAATGGGTTTAAATTACTTATAGAATGGCACCCCCTAGATATCAGGAAGATGAAGAGTTGGTACTTATATGTTGCTTTTCTCTACCAGGAGTGGCAAAGTGGCTGACAATGGCCTTCCCGTTCCTCTCCCCACAACAGGCACCCTGTGAGGGATGGGAGGCTGAGAGAGCCCTGATATCACTGAAGAAGAGTTGGTTCTTATAAGCCACTTTTCTCTACCCGAAGGAGTCTTAAAGGAGCTTACAGTCGCCTTCCCTTTCCTCTCCCCACAACAGGCACCCTGTGAGGGATGGGAGGCTGAGAGAGCCCTGAGATTACTGAAGAAGAAGAGTTGGTTCTTATATGCCACTTTTCTCTACCCAAAGGAGTCTCAAAGCGGCTTCCAGTCACCTTCCCTTTCCTCTCCACATAACAGACACCCTGTGAGGGAGGGGAGGCTGAGAGAGACTCGATATTACTGCTTGGTCAGAACAGCTTTATCAAGGCTATGGTGAGCCCAATACCACCCACCTGGCTGTATGTGGGGGAGTGGGGGATCAAACCCAGCTCACCAGATTAAGAGTTGGTGCTCCTACACCAAGCTGGTGGTGAGCTTCTCCTCGTTGGTGGTGTTCAAGTAGTGGCTGGACAGATCCTTATCCTGGATCCTTGAGGCTGATGCTGCAATGAGCAGGGGGTGGGACTAGATGGCCTCTATGGCCCCTTCCCATTCTAGGAGTCTAGTTCAGCAGTGAAAGGGGCTGCCTAAGGAGGTGGGGAGCTCCCCTTCACTGGT
Source organism: Paroedura picta (assembly GCF_049243985.1). Lineage (NCBI taxonomy): Eukaryota > Metazoa > Chordata > Lepidosauria > Squamata > Gekkonidae > Paroedura > Paroedura picta. The sequence continues at coordinate 179,604,429 of NC_135370.1, read as the reverse complement.
GGTCTTCAAGCAGCGGCTGGACAGATCCTTCTCCTGGATGCTTGAGGCTGATCCGGCACTGAGCAGGGGGTGGACTAGATGGCCTTTGTGTGTCCTTCCAACTCTATGATTCTATGAGGAAATCTGGAGTAACAGATGAGGGGACTGATAGAATGCTACAGGAAGGACCCATGCTTCCTCTCCTATAAGAAGATGGGGGCTAAGCTTGGGCATCTTAAGACAGCTATCCCAAAATTACTTTTACTTGAAGAAGAATTTGTTTTTATATACCCCACTTTTCACTACCCAAAGGAGTCACAAAGTGGCTTACAATTGCCTTCCCTTCCTCTCTCCCTCCCCGCAACAGACACCTTGTGAGGTAGGTGGGCAGGGAGCTATGAGAGAACTGTGATAAGCCCAAGGTCACCCAGTTGGCTGCATGGGGAGGAGTGATGAATCAAACCAGCTCTCCAGATTAGAGGCCTCCACTTAACCACTGCACCAAGCTGACTACGTGGTTTGTCTGGGAGAATTCAAGGCCAAGCACTGCCGAATTTAAAAGGGCAGCAGGAAGCAATGTTTTGAAAACAGTCAACCCCATTTCCGAACGTTGGAAGGGGATAATGCGAGCTACGGAGGACGGAACCTGCACACAAAATTCCAGAGCGAGGGAAAGCTTTCAACTCAAAGAGACATTGGAGTAAAAGGTGTTTCAATTTAAAATGCTGATTTTTTTTTTCTTTCATACAGCAAAATTGTATTAAACAGCAGCAGATAAAAACACCATGCCCCGTCGCTCAAACGGGCGATGGACATCTTCTTAAAAAATGTTTAAAAGGTTAACTATAAAACAATATTACATCCAAAATATGAACAGGCCAATTCAAGTATATACACAATATATTAAAATCATATAAATTATATATTTATACAAAGGGCACGAAGATAGTAGGAACTGAGTAGAGCAGAGAGAGAGACATCTCAGCCGCTGGGATCGGCTCTCTTGGAGGATAAATTCCTCACCAAATACCTCTGATACGACATGTACAGAAAAAGAACATACAAAATGCTTCTCACACAGATGGAAAACTAACAGGGTTGAGTCAAAGTAAACGGTAAATCCCAATTTTCTAATTTGAGGATGGAGTGGCAAAGATTTCTTCCCCGCCCCCCAACTTAATCTGGGATTTAAAAGTGCACAAATCACTCATGTGTATTTTGCAGTGAGGCTGGGCGCTTTTTCGACCAAAATGCCACGGGACTCTACTCAGGCTGCGAGAAAAAAGCAGGGGGAAACGCCAAGAAACCCATTCCATTACGGCTAGGGAAACAAGCACGTACGTGAAAGTATGGTGTCGCAGAAGCAAGCTTACCGAGATAGCTTGGTTTTAATCGGTGATTTCAAAACAGCTACCAAATACTTGAAATACAGTGAGTCACGAGGATTCCTGCAGATGATTAAGACGGAACTAACAAAGGGCAAATGTGAGACCCAAGAATTTAGGCAGATTGGGAGTGGGTGGGCAGAAGGGACTGTGTCGGTGCATGCCTCTTGTGGCCCTTTCTTTCATGCCCATCACCAAATTTCTCCCATATCAGACTGGCCAGAGATTCTGAGGGTTTTTGTGGGGGGGGGGGGAGAGGAGGGGGGATCATCTGGGCATGGAATTGGGGTCACTGTGGTGGGCAGGGGGGTTGGACTCGATGACCCTGGAGGTCCCTTTCAATTCTATGAGGATTCTGTGATTCTAGCAGGGCAGCCCAGCTGCTGAAATCACCGGGTTTATGAAGTGACGGCTACATTTCCCATCTGCCCACTGTTCCGATGCATGCGTGTGCAACTACACCCTGCGGAGGGCAAGCTGAGAGGAAGAACTTCTTAGGGGGACGGGGTAGAGAGAGAGAGAGAACACTGTTGAAGATGTGTCGACAGGCGTAAAAAGGAATTAAAAAGACGGAAACTCAGAAACACTGGCCGGTGCCTTGCTACCACCGGATTTCAACGAAAAAGGTGATTTTGCACACGTTTGTGGGAGAATCCTTTAGATCAGTGGTCCCCAACCTGCGAGCCACGGCCACGAAGGCCATGGCGCCGGGCCGTGGCTCCCTCTCCCCGCCCCCCCGCAGTAAAAAACTTCCCAGGCCGCATGCTTGCGGCCCGGGAAGCTTCTTACTGCGAGAGGGCAGGGAGAGGGAATCAGGGCCGCACCCGCGCATGCACGGCCGAAATTTGCGCATGCGTGGCACTTTTGCGCATGCGTGAAAGTGCTGCGCATGCGCGATTTCGGCCACGCATGCACGATGCGCGGGCGGGGCAGTTGCCCTGCCGGTCCCCAGCCTCAGAAAGGTTGGGGACCACTGCTTTAGATCAGGGGTAGTCAAACTGCGGCCCTCCAGATGTCCATGAGCCCCTGCCAGCGAGGGACTCCTTCCCACGAGCCCCTGCCAGCGAGGAGCTCCTTCCTTGCAGCAATGAATGCATAAAAGGGTCTAACATTAGGGTGTCTGGATTTTCTGGGACTCATTCTGTGATGTGCGGAACCGGTAAAAAAAGCAGGGAGAATGGCGGACAGGTGAGCCGTTTCGGAAAACCTCAGAAACAAAACTCACAAATGACCGCTTCATACGCCCAGAAACGTGTCCAACATGTCTGTGGGACCAAGTGACCCGTATTTTAACCCTTCCCATATAAGTTTAGCAACCGGAGTGACATGCAAGGGTAGCTTTGGGGCCACAAGAACGTAACACTGAAAGTGGCCCGCGGACGATTCCCCAAATTTCAAGTAATTTTGCGTCTTTTTGTTTGAACGGCTGCGTCAGACCACACCGCAGGGTTTCCTTGCGTTATTTTTGTGCTCCCGCCCCCGAAGCTGACCCTTCCTTGCCCGCGGCTTCTTGAAAACACGCGTATTTAACGGAACATTCATCCGGGTTGGCCCTCCCGTTCGGGAACAACCTCCATGAGAACAAGCTATTCAAGTGGATTATATTGCAAATTAAGAAGAAGAAGTAGAAGGGAAAAAAAAAAAAAAACGAAGAGACAAATTACATTCCGCACGTTCCTTTTAGGTTTGAAAAAATATGCGTCTTAAAGCCTTGTCAAAGTTTAGAAGAAAATCGTTTCTGTTAAAAAACCCAAGGTTAAAAAATTCATTTAAGACATCGGTATTTTTTTTTTTTTTAACCTCCTTCTGGTCGAGGGCGCTAAGAAAAAAATATTACAAATATACTACAATTGAAGCGAGAAGATCTCATCGCAAACACGCCTCCCATCCAAGGTGGGGGGGGGGCACCCATATCAGTTTGGTTCCTGGTATCGGTGGACCCCGTGGAACCCCGCTCCCCCCCCCCCGGGGGGTCGCCGCCCCCTAACCTCTCATTAATAACAATCCTATAAAAAAAGGTAAAATCTAGATTAGTGGCAAATCTCTTAAAACTTCACAGTAAATTGTTAACAAAGCGAGCTTTGTCGGTCGCTGTCCGCGAAACGGCGTCAGTCGATCGGACCCTGAAAAATAAGCTTGACGCAGTTCTGCTCCCCGGTGAGTTGGGTGGCGCAGAACGGGCAGGCGGCGTGGAAGGCGTGAGTCCCGTGGGGCAGCGGGATTTGGGACCAGTACTTGGCAGACTTCTCGGAGCACACGTGCCCGCAGGGGGTGAAAGCATAGGTCGGGGGACCGGCGTCGACGTAGAAGCCAGCTTCGCAGCCGAGCCAGAGGGGCACGTAGGGGCCGACAGTTCTGCACATGGGGCACTCCCGCTCGTTGGCCTCCGTGTCGCTGCGGTGGCCCCAGTTGTGGTAGCCGTGGACGTGGCCGCAGCTGAGGTAGGCCCAGGGCTGCTTTTCTTCCACCACTTCCTTGCGGTTGATGCTGGGGAAGGCCAGCGTGTTGAGCCCCACGGGGCACTGGGGGCGCGCTGCGTTGATCTCCTGCCGCAGGGCCTCGATGTGTTTCTGCGTGGGCGTGTGGAACAAGCCGTCCGCCGTCCGCCACAGGAGCGTGGCGCCGCACAGGTCGATGAGGGAGCCGTCTTGCAGGACGTTGGTTTCGTTTTCTACCTTGGAGAAAGAGGCAAGCGGAATATATTGGATTGGGCAGACGATTATTAATATTATTATCATCATCATGGTTTAATTTATATCCCGCCTCCCCCCGGAGGCTCGAGGCGGGTCACATAGAATCCTGGAGTTGGAAGGGGCCGTACAGGCCATCTAGTCCAACCCCCTGCTCAGAATCAGAATCACAGAATCCTAGAGTTGGAAGGGGCCACACAGGCCATCTAGTCCAACCCCCTGCTCAGAATCAGAATCACAGAATCCTAGAGTTGGAAGGGGCCGTACAGGCCATCTAGTCCAACCCCCTGCTCAGAATCAGAATCACAGAATCCTAGAGTTGGAAGGGGCCGTACAGGCCATCTAGTCCAACCCCCTGCTCAGAATCAGAATCACAGAATCCTAGAGTTGGAAGGGGCCGTACAGGCCATCTAGTCCAACCCTCTGCTCAGAATCAGAATCACAGAATCCTAGAGTTGGAAGGGGCCACACAGGCCATCTAGTCCAACCCCCTGCTCAGAATCAGAATCATAGAATCCTAGAGTTGGAAGGGGCCGTACAGGCCATCTAGTCCAACCCCCTGCTCAGAATCAGAATCACAGAATCCTAGAGTTGGAAGGGGCCGTACAGGCCATCTAGTCCAACCCCCTGCTCAGAATCAGAATCACAGAATCCTAGAGTTGGAAGGGGCCGTACAGGCCATCTAGTCCAACCCCCTGCTCAGAATCAGAATCACAGAATCCTAGAGTTGGAAGGGGCCGTACAGGCCATCTAGTCCAACCCCCTTCTCAGAATCAGAATCACAGAATCATAGAGTTGGAAGGGGCCGTACAGGCCATCTAGTCCAACCCCCTGCTCAGAATCAGAATCACAGAATCCTAGAGTTGGAAGGGGCCGTACAGGCCATCTAGTCCAACCCCCTGCTCAGAATCAGAATCACAGAATCCTAGAGTTGGAAGGGGCCGTACAGGCCATCTAGTCCAACCCCCTGCTCAGAATCAGAATCACAGAATCCTAGAGTTGGAAGGGGCCGTACAGGCCATCTAGTCCAACCCCCTGCTCAGAATCAGAATCCTAGAGTTGGAAGGGGCCGTACAGGCCATCTAGTCCAACCCCCTGCTCAGAATCAGAATCACAGAATCCTAGAGTTGGAAGGGGCCGTACAGGCCATCTAGTCCAACCCCCTGCTCAGAATCAGAATCACAGAATCCTAGAGTTGGAAGGGGCCGTACAGGCCATCTAGTCCAACCCCCTGCTCAGAATCAGAATCACAGAATCCTAGAGTTGGAAGGGGCCGTACAGGCCATCTAGTCCAACCCCCTGCTCAGAATCAGAATCACAGAATCCTAGAGTTGGAAGGGGCCGTACAGGCCATCTAGTCCAACCCCCTGCTCAGAATCAGAATCACAGAATCCTAGAGTTGGAAGGGGCCGTACAGGCCATCTAGTCCAACCCCCTGCTCAGAATCAGAATCACAGAATCCTAGAGTTGGAAGGGGCCGTACAGGCCATCTAGTCCAACCCCCTGCTCAGAATCAGAATCACAGAATCCTAGAGTTGGAAGGGGCCGTACAGGCCATCTAGTCCAACCCCCTGCTCAGAATCAGAATCACAGAATCCTAGAGTTGGAAGGGGCCGTACAGGCCATCTAGTCCAACCCCCTGCTCAGAATCAGAATCACAGAATCCTAGAGTTGGAAGGGGCCGTACAGGCCATCTAGTCCAACCCCCTGCTCAGAATCAGAATCACAGAATCCTAGCGTTGGAAGGGGCCGTACAGGCCATCTAGTCCAACCCCCTGCTCAGAATCAGAATCACAGAATCCTAGAGTTGGAAGGGGCCGTACAGGCCATCTAGTCCAACCCCCTGCTCAGAATCAGAATCCTAGAGTTGGAAGGGGCCGTACAGGCCATCTAGTCCAACCCCCTGCTCAGAATCAGAATCACAGAATCCTAGAGTTGGAAGGGGCCGTACAGGCCATCTAGTCCAACCCCCTGCTCAGAATCAGAATCACAGAATCCTAGAGTTGGAAGGGGCCGTACAGGCCATCTAGTCCAACCCCCTGCTCAGAATCAGAATCACAGAATCCTAGAGTTGGAAGGGGCCGTACAGGCCATCTAGTCCAACCCCCTGCTCAGAATCAGAATCACAGAATCCTAGAGTTGGAAGGGGCCGTACAGGCCATCTAGTCCAACCCCCTGCTCAGAATCAGAATCACAGAATCCTAGAGTTGGAAGGGGCCGTACAGGCCATCTAGTCCAACCCCCTGCTCAGAATCAGAATCACAGAATCCTAGAGTTGGAAGGGGCCGTACAGGCCATCTAGTCCAACCCCCTGCTCAGAATCAGAATCACAGAATCCTAGAGTTGGAAGGGGCCGTACAGGCCATCTAGTCCAACCCCCTGCTCAGAATCAGAATCACAGAATCCTAGAGTTGGAAGGGGCCGTACAGGCCATCTAGTCCAACCCCCTGCTCAGAATCAGAATCACAGAATCCTAGCGTTGGAAGGGGCCGTACAGGCCATCTAGTCCAACCCCCTGCTCAGAATCAGAATCACAGAATCCTAGAGTTGGAAGGGGCCGTACAGGCCATCTAGTCCAACCCCCTGCTCAGAATCAGAATCCTAGAGTTGGAAGGGGCCGTACAGGCCATCTAGTCCAACCCCCTGCTCAGAATCAGAATCACAGAATCCTAGAGTTGGAAGGGGCCGTACAGGCCATCTAGTCCAACCCCCTGCTCAGAATCAGAATCACAGAATCCTAGAGTTGGAAGGGGCCGTACAGGCCATCTAGTCCAACCCCCTGCTCAGAATCAGAATCACAGAATCCTAGAGTTGGAAGGGGCCGTACAGGCCATCTAGTCCAACCCCCTGCTCAGAATCAGAATCACAGAATCCTAGAGTTGGAAGGGGCCGTACAGGCCATCTAGTCCAACCCCCTGCTCAGAATCAGAATCACAGAATCCTAGAGTTGGAAGGGGCCGTACAGGCCATCTAGTCCAACCCCCTGCTCAGAATCAGAATCACAGAATCCTAGCGTTGGAAGGGGCCGTACAGGCCATCTAGTCCAACCCCCTGCTCAGAATCAGAATCACAGAATCCTAGAGTTGGAAGGGGCCGTACAGGCCATCTAGTCCAACCCCCTGCTCAGAATCAGAATCCTAGAGTTGGAAGGGGCCGTACAGGCCATCTAGTCCAACCCCCTGCTTAGAATCAGAATCACAGAATCCTAGAGTTGGAAGGGGCCGTACAGGCCATCTAGTCCAACCCCCTGCTCAGAATCAGAATCACAGAATCCTAGAGTTGGAAGGGGCCGTACAGGCCATCTAGTCCAACCCCCTGCTCAGAATCAGAATCACAGAATCCTAGAGTTGGAAGGGGCCGTACAGGCCATCTAGTCCAACCCCCTGCTCAGAATCAGAATCACAGAATCCTAGAGTTGGAAGGGGCCGTACAGGCCATCTAGTCCAACCCCCTGCTCAGAATCAGAATCACAGAATCATAGAGTTGGAAGGGGCCGTACAGGCCATCTAGTCCAACCCCCTGCTCAGAATCAGAATCACAGAATCCTAGAGTTGGAAGGGGCCGTACAGGCCATCTAGTCCAACCCCCTGCTCAGAATCAGAATCACAGAATCCTAGAGTTGGAAGGGGCCGTACAGGCCATCTAGTCCAACCCCCTGCTCAGAATCAGAATCACAGAATCATAGAGTTGGAAGGGGCCGTACAGGCCATCTAGTCCAACCCCCTGCTCAGAATCAGAATCACAGAATCATAGAGTTGGAAGGGGCCGTACAGGCCATCTAGTCCAACCCCCTGCTCAGAATCAGAATCACAGAATAATAGAGTTGGAAGGGGCTATACAGGCCATCTAGTCCAACCCCCTGCTCAGAATCAGAATCACAGAATCATAGAGTTGGAAGGGGCCATAGAGGCCATCTAGTCCAACCCCCTGCTCAACGCAGGATCAGCCCTAAGCATCCTAAAGCATCCAAGAAAAGGGTGTATCCAACCTTTGCTTGAAGACTGCCAGTCAGGGGGAGCTCCCCACCTCCTTAGGCAGCCTATTCCACTGCTGAACTACTCTGACTGTGAAAATTTTTTTCCTGATATCTAGCCTATATCATTGTACTTGTAGTTTAAACCCATTACTGCGTGTCCTCTCCTCTGCAGCCAACATAAAATCAATCTCCTAAAAACAGTAACGAGAACAATAAAACACAGTACACCAATCACAACACAGCAAGACAAGAAGTGTGGCCAGGTACATGCAACCAACCCAATTTCCATAACCCCACTAAAAGGAAGAGGGGGGAAAAAGGGGGCGGCTGATGGCACATCCAAGCACCACATTTGTGAGGTGGGGGCGCTTCTCCCTTGCTGCCCGGCCTCAACCAAAAGCCTGGCGGAAGAGCTCCATCTTGCAGGCCCTGTGCAACGTTGAAAGGGTTGGGCACTTCAGTGTCCGAAGCGGCCGTAGGTGGTCCACGCAGCTCCCCCCTCCCGAACCACTGTCTGCTTCAGGCACGGACGGACGCTTTGGATGCGGAAATGCCCGACCCTATTTGCCACTGCCTGCCTCGAAGTCATGACCCTGGGCTTCCCTGGTGGCAGCCATTCCAAGACCTGACCAGGGCTGGCCCTGCTTTAGCTTCCAAGGTCCGATGGGGTCAGACTGGCCTGTGCCGTCCCGGTCAGGGCGCAAACGAGCATTAGGAGGCGGAAATTCGGTGACGCTCATGGTTGCAATTGCCTCAGTTTCTTTGTGCTGCATGCGGTTCACGTTCAAAGGAAGCTTTTCTGAAACTTGCAGGAGCTCTGGCAGGCTATCCTTCAGCAACAAGTGAGGGTTGAAATGAAACCACAAGGTCACACAGCAGGCGGCATCGCAACCATCAATCAAAGCCAAGTGAAGACGATTGGGAAGAATACAAAGTAGTATTATCTGCCTAAGCCAGTGGTTCTCCACCTTCCTAATGCCGCGACCCTTTAATACAGTTCCTCATGCTGGGCTGACCCCCAGCCATAAAATTATGCACGTGTTCTTTCACAAACTGGCCAATGGCGTTAACATCCATTGTTCATGATTGCTTATAAATTGCTTTTTCCCTGGGGTTTCTCAGTTCAGTTCTGCCTCTTGCCCCACCATGCCGATCTCGCTCTTTTCCGCTGCTCCAGACAGACGAACGCTCTGTCTTGATCTACCCTGCAGGGCTGTTGTGTGGATGAAACAGAAAAGGAGCAATGTCGGCCACTTTGGGACCCCCTTGGAGGGAAGGGCTGCTCGCCCTGCCGCGACCCCTATGAAAGGGTCATTCGACCCCTAAAGGGTTCCCGACCCCCAGGTTGAGACCCACTGGCCTAAGCGGAGGATGAGGTCACTCAGTTTTGTGGTCCAACCTAAGTTTCCTCCTCTCCCGCCTTTTACGGGGAACAGGAAGGGACATTAAACCACCACACCCAACCTGCGACAAACTGAAAACCGCACTACCAAAAAGCCGACTCCTTTCCTTGAGAAAGAGGCTACTTTGAAGCAGATTTCCCACTTTCGCCGCCCTGAGCGGCCTTACTGGGAAGGGCGGCATGGAAATAAAATAAATAAATGCATAAAAACTTACTAGCTTGCCTCTTTGCTGAGCCGATCTTGTCTCGCGGAGAGTGTACACGTCGCCGCAGACGGAGATCTCCCGCCAGACCCCAGGTTTCGACTCTTCCGTGAACCCCCCTCTGGGATGCATGACTAGAACGCCATTGGTCGTTAACCCGTCCATGTGCCCGTCGGGATTCTTCCACTTGGCGGCTTTTTCCTAGATGCCAGACCGGAGGGAAAAAAAACAGAACACCAAAACGTCAGCTTTGGAGCACTCAGAAAGTCAGCGAGGAAAGATGGCCAAGCTCTAAACTACCCCAAAGAGAGACTGACTTTTACTGGCTATGCCATTTGTTAGGGTTGACTGGCCAAGTTTGGCCAAGTTGGTTGGGGCAAATGATCTAAGACAGCCTTTGGCAGCTACAGCGAATGGAATTCATTTTTAATGGGTTTTGCACTTGAGGGGCGGTTATAAAAATCGGATAAATTCAGCTGTGGAATTGACGGCCTAAGGAGGTGGGGAGCTGGACAGATCCTTCTCCTGGATGCTTGAGGCTGATCCTGCATTGAGCAGGGGTTGGGTCTAGATGGCCTTCATGGCCCCTTCCCACTCTAGGATTCTAGGAGTCTAGCCCAGCAGTGGAAGGGGCTGCCTAAGGAGGTGGGGAGCTCCCCCTCACTGGCCGCCTTCAAGCAGTGGCTGGACAGGTCCTCATCCTGGATGCCTGAGGCTGATCCTGCATTGAGCACGGGGTGGACTAGATAGCCTGGATGGCCCCTTCCCACTCTAGGATTCTAGGAGTCTAGTCCAGCAGTGGAAGGGGCTGCCTAAGGAGGTGGGGAGCTCCCCCTCACTGGTGGTATTCAAGCAGTGGCTGGACAGATCCTTCTCCTGGATGCTTGAGGCTGATCCTGCATTGAGCAGGGGGTGGACTAGATAGCCTGGATGGCCCCTTCCCACTCTAGGATTCTAGGAGTCTAGTCCAGCAGTGGAAGGGGCTGCCTAAGGAGGTGGGGAGCTCCCCCTCACTGGTGGTATTTAAGCAGTGGCTGGACAGATCCTTCTCCTGGATGCTGGAGGCTGATCCTGCACTGAGCAGGGGGTGGACTAGATGGCCTTTGTGGGGCTTCACAACTCAATGATTCTATGAGGAAATCTGGAGTAACAGATGAGGGATTGATAGAATGCTACAGGAAGAACCCATGTTTCCTCTTTTATAAGAAGATGGGGGCTAAGCTATCCCAAAATTACTTTTACTTGAAGAAGAATTGGTTTTTATACCCCGCTTTTCACTACCCAAAGGAGTCACAAAGTGGCTTACAATCGCCTTCCCTTCCTCTCCCCGCAACAGACACCTTGAACAGTCACCCAGCTGGCTGCATGGGGAGGAGCGATTAATCAAGCCAGCTCTCCAGATTAGATGCCTCTGCTTAACCACTACACCAAGCTAACTGCGTGGTTTGTCTGGGAGAATTCAAGTCCGAATTTAAAAAGGTGGCAGGAAGATAAGGCTGAACCTGCACTGAGCAGGGGATTGGACTTCCAAGTTTATGGTTCTAGATAGCTTATTCCACTGCAGAACTACTCCCCACTGGTATCCAGCCAATACTATTCTACATGTATTTTAAAGCCATTCCTGCAGGTCTTCTGTTGCCAACAAGAATTGCTCCCTGCCTTCCCCCAAGTGACAACCTTTCAAATACTTAAAGTGAGCAATCATATCCCCTCTCACACCGGGGATTGAACCGGGGACCTTCTGTACGCCGAGTGGAGGCCCTACCACTGACCCAGAGCATCACCCCCACAGACATGATTTCTTTTTAAAGACTTCACTGTATGCCTGCTAGAGGCAACTACTGTAAATCCAGTGTAAACTGGAGATGGAGGTCAATAATCTGACACTGAGGCTGCTTCAGTTACAGCTTTCATTTAGGAAGCAGTTGACTTCCTTGGCTTTTTCAGCCTCTGATTTATTCCTACCACAGATCCACCTCACTTTAAGAACCCCTGAAAAAGATATCTGTCATACGGCACACATTTTGCTCCCAAGCCAGTAGTGGACAGGGGGCGTACCTACCCCGAGAAAGATATTTTTTGACGAGTCGAATCCTGCTGCGAAGATTCTGGCCGTGTACGGCGCGTTCCGATCGCAGACGATTCGGCAGGCGAACCGGGAGATGGTGCTTTGGGTGATTTGCGTTTCGTCGCTGTTCTGGCTGCCGGAAATCGTGTCCGTTACGACAAAGTCTATGGGACTCTCTGTTGATCGGCCCACCTGAAAGCGAGAAAAGGAGGCCTCTCAGAGAAAGGTTTTTAACCCTTTGAAGCAATTCCTGAAGACATCTTATCGGCAAACTCTACGCTCTGCGTCTTCCACAAGGATAAAGTCACCTTGTGTCTAATTCCATCCTTCATTCCCAAAGTAAATTAATCATTTCACAGACATCAGGAGATCAATCTCCCAACCTTTTGTTCGAATCCAGTCCATCCACTACAGCGATCCTGGCATAATTTAGATGTTCGTAGGACTCTCAAGGCGTTCCTGATGTCCATTTTTTACAAGGTCACTTGAGCATCACTGCTCCCCCCACCCTTACAGCTGATGTTCCATTAAGATTTTAGATTGTTCCACTGTCTTAAAGGCTATAGAAAGTCTGTATTTTTCAGAATCAGAACACTTTGAAAGCATCAAGGCAGCAGGGGAAAAAGGAAGATCCGAGAAGAGATGGGTTGACTCTGTCAAGGAAGTCGCCACGGCCCTGTTTGTAAGACCTGAATGAAGCTGTGAAGGACAGGATGTTTTGGTGGACACTCAGTCTTACAGTAGCCCTAAGTCAGAAACGACTTGACAGCATGTAATGCTCACATGCGTGTATCACTCCAAGGTCAGCACTGGGGGAAAAAAAATCCGGGATTACTTTAAACTTGACATTTCAGCCAGGTGCAATCCAGCACCTTTAAAGGTCTCTTGTCCTTTAATAGGTGCTAAGAGATACATCTATATTTTTACATGATGATGGATACATCCACATAAACATGGCCGCACGGAGGAGATCAGGGTCCTGATGGAGCTAAAACAGTTCCGCAGGGCCTGCAAAAGGGAGCTCTTCCGCCAGGCATTCCGTTGAGACCAGGCATAACCAACAACCTCTGAAGGGCCCCTGCTCCCTCCCTCCCAGAAATCCACTCATGCATTCTGCCCCTGGGCCTGTTTGCACTGTTACAATTATCAGTTAGTAGTATTAATGTTATGGTTATTTATATGTTATGGATTGTTTCTTGTATTGTTTATATGTTTTATGTAAACTGCCCTGAGCCTCCGGGGAGGGCGGTAGATAGATAGATTGATGGATAGATGGATGGGCGGGCGGGCAGGCAGGCAGGCGAATTTGAAGGAAGGAAGGAAGGAAGGAAGGAAGGAAGGAAGGAAGGAAGGAAGGAAGGAAGGAAGGAAGGAAGGAAGGAAGGAAGGAAGGAAGGAAGGAAGGAAGGAAGGAAGGAAGGAAGGAAGGAAGGAGAGGGAGGCAGGCAGGCAGGAGAATTTGAATTAAGGAAGGGAGGAAGGGAGGAAGGGAGGAAGGAAGGAAGGCAGGAAGGAAGGCAGGCAGGAAGAAAGTCAGGCAGGCAGGCAGGCAGGCAGGGAGGGAGGGAGGAAGGAAGGAAGGAGCAAGTGTGTGCGTGAGAGAGAGCCCTGGCTATCAACAGAAATAATCTATTGCATCTTTATAAGAGCCTGTATCCGATGGATGGATAGATGGATGGGTAGGTAGGTAGGTATTCGAGGATCCGGCCACCTGTGACATATTTTCCTTTGGGAAGGGATGAGTACGCACATTGGAGCAGAGGAAAGACAAAGTTGCATTTAGAGGTTCTCCTGCAACACCAGTGGCATCGGAGGCACGCTGTGTGCATAAACACCATTATCAGGGCTTCGGCAGGGAGAAAGATCATGACGGCTGGGGGAGCGGAACAAATCGACCGAGTTTCTCCTGCAGCATTCCGCTTTTACTCGACGATGATATATACGTTCGTTCTGCCCTTGAAGAAACAAACGTTCACGGCCGGGCGCTGCGCCAGAAACCAATAGCATATTCGGAGCTTCCTAGAGAATAAGGAAACCGAGAGGCTGGAGGATTTGAATTCTCTCGGTTTGTCAGGCAAAGGAACTGGGAAGGAATCAGAGGAAGACAGATGCGTTTTTTATAAAAGAAAGAACTGGAGCCCAATGGCACCCTTAAGACCGAGATTTCTTCAAGGCGTCAGCTTTTGTGTGCCTGGAAACGAGGCCCGAGGAAGTGTGCCAGCACCCGAAAGCTCACGCCTTGATTAAATCTTTGTTGGTCTTAAAGGTTCCACTGGACTAGTAATTCAGACAGACACAGCTATCCACTTTAGTCTATGTTTTCGTAGGAGAAAGTTCCGTCCCCCAGACTCCCAAAAGCGGATACCCCAAACCTCTTGGTCTCCAAGGTGCGACTGGATTTGTTTGACGGCTGAACGCAGCTACCTGCCGGGACTAAAATAAACGGGTCCTTGGTCACTTTTAAAAGGGAATAAATCTACTGCTGTTTCATCCGCTCTTGCAGATATAACCTTTGGTATACAGCGTTTTTCATCAGATTCTGGATCGTTCATCAACTTCCGCCAGAGGTGGGATCGGAAAACACTTATTGATGTTCTGGTCACATCCGAGCACGACTGCCGCAAGGATGGCTTACATGGGGCTCAGAGAAAGCCAGTTTGTTGTTGTGCTTAAGAGGGGCGGCTTCTGATCTGGCGAGCTGGGTTTGATTCCCCGCTCCTCCACATGCAGCCAGCCAGGGGACTTTGGGCTAGTCAGAACCCTGATAATGCTGTTCTCACAGAGCAGACCTGTCAGAGATCTCAGCCTCACCGACTTCACAGAGTGTCTGTTGTTGGGAGAGGAAAGGGAAGGAGACTGGAAGCCGCTTTGAGACTCCTTCGGTTAGAGAAAAGCGGCATATAAAAACCAACTCTTCTTCTTCTTCTTAATATCAGGGCTCCCTCAGCCTCCCCTCCCTCACAGGGTGTCTGTTGTGGGGAGAGGAAAGGGAAGGCGATTGGAAGCTGCTTTGAGACTCCTTCGGGTAGAGAAAAGTGGCATATAAGAACCAACTCTTCTTCTCTTCAGTAATCTCAGGACTCTCTCAGCCTCCCTTCCCTCACAGGGTGGTGGGCTATAAATCTAATAAACAAACAAACATAAAACCTAGAGCCAGCAACCCTAGTTAAGATCAGAGGTCTGATATACATGTGTAAATAGAACATAACTGTGATACAGATAGCATCACTGCATCCAAAATATTGGGGGGGGGGGTGTCCACGGACTACAATTCCCAAGAGCCCCTTCCAGCAGTCCATGACCACCTGGGGAACCACAGTTTGGCAATCCCTGTATTATATAAAAGAACTCCCCTCCCCGAAATCCACATACTATATAGCAGGGCATTGCTGGCAGGGGCTCATGGGAATAGACAGCGTTGCTGGCAGGGGATCATGGGAATTGTAGTCCATGAACATCTGGAGGACCACAGGTTGACTACCCTTGCTAGGTACAGCACAGAATAAACACCTCTGTGAATGAAGATCCAAAAAACAAAACAAAAGTGAATTAACCTATTTGTTGGTGGTTCCTGTAAGAGGGGGAGGGAAGAGGGGGATAATCTATTTGTGTGTCTCCGCTATAGTCACCGCTGAATTAACTTACTATTGAACGAGACCTAGAAAAAAATTTATAACTAAATGAAAGGTATAAATAATGCAATCCCTCCAAGATCCCGCTGGGAGAGCTTTCAAAAAGAGCAAAAACGGGGCAGTCTGGCCAGGGGACCTTTTTAAAATTTTTTTGATGGTTCATGGAATGTCTTTAGCTCTTTCATCAACAACAAAACCCCGTGTTGAATTTCCAAAGCGTGACTGACTGAACTAAAAAGGGGGCGTGATACCTTAAAGCAGGGCAGGCTCTGTAGGAGAAAGCTGCATCCATTATTCAGAATGCTTGCAACATGTTTCACATTTCCTATTGGAAAATAGTGCTCTAAACTCAGGGGTAGTCAACCTGTGGTCCTCCAGATATTCATGGACTACAATTCCCACGAGCCCCTGCCAGCAATGCTGGCAGGGGCTCATGGGAATTGCAGTCCATGAACATCTGGAGGACCACAGGTTGACTACCCCTGCTCTAACTGTACACATGGTCACATAAAAGCACAGAGTTTGAAGAGGTCTTCACTGGCAGTCTTCAAGCAAAGGTTGGATACACACTTTTCTTGGATGCTTTAGGATGCTTAGGGCTGATCCTGCGTTGAGCAGGGGGTTGGACTAGATGGCCTGTGTGGCCCCTTCCAACTCTATGATTCTGTGATTCTGATTCTGAGCAGGGGGTTGGACTAGATGGCCTGTGTGGCCCCTTCCAACTCTATGATTCTGTGATTCTGATTCTGAGCAGGGGGTTGGACTAGATGGCCTGTACGGCCCCTTCCAACTCTAGGATTCTGTGATTCTGATTCTGAGCAGGGGGTTGTATGGCCCCTTCCAGCTCTATGATTCTATGATCCTAGGTCTTCCAGCCCAACTCCCTGCAAAATGCAGGATCAGCTTAAAGCATGGTAGTTGTATTCCATGCACATCTGGAAAGCTCAATGTACCTTGTCCTATACCAGTGGTTCTCAACCTTCCTAATGCCGTGACTCTTTAATACAGTTCCTCACGTTGTGGTGACCCCCAACCATTAAATTACGCAAGTGTTCCTTCGCGGAAATTAAACCGAAACTGACCAATGGTGTGAAGATTTATTGTTCAGGATTGTATATAAATTGTTTTTTTCCCCCCGGAACTTCTCAGTTCGGTTCTGCCTCTTTCCCACTGTTCCAGACAGATGAACGCTCTATCTCGATCTACCCTGCAAGACAGTTGTGTAGATGGCGCCCCCCCCCCCAGCCAAGGTGCTTGCCCTGCCGCAACCCCCGTGAAAAGGTAGCTCGACCCCCAAAGGGGTCCCGACACCCTGATTGAGAACCACTGTCCTATACATACACAATTAAAAACTTATTTAAAAAATACAAGACAGTTCTAGATGGTTTGGCCAAGAGAAACACGTGCGTTCAAGTGCACACCAAGGAATGGCTTGCACGATTTCTTTTTCTCCCCCTTGACGAAGGTCAAACCTCCTAGCAATTATTGACATCATACGTGACCAAAAAAAGGTGTTTCATTGGCTCAGTTCCCAGCCCCGTCCCCACAAACCATTTGCGCTTCCTTTCTCATGTATTTTCGGGCTGTGGCCCCCCCCTTCAAATGGCCCCCGTTGAGAATGGCTGATCTATATACAATTTGCCAAGTCCATGTCACCTTTGTTCAGGCTTTCTCGACCAGAAACTGGCACCAAACCTGCCATGCGTACACAGGCCCCCCCACCTCTGAACATCTCTTGCCATGAGAACCGTACTGGGTCATCATGGGTCGGCTGTGACCCGGAAGCTGCTGTACACAACGGAAACAACTCCTACCAAATACATCTCAACAGCTTGCAGCCTCAGCTTTTAGGGCCAATAAACGCGCTTACCTGAAACATATCCGTATCTTTGTCGTGGGTATATTCTACGACGACTGTCTGGTTTCTGGACAGTGTGTAGGAGATGCTGTGCTGCCCTTTACAGCTGATGGCCTGGGGAACAAAACAGATCCAGGTTTATTTCCACAATGCCGTCGGGCCAGGGGGAAGCACGTCATTACTATTCCGACGGCATTTGCAAATGTGGCTACATTACCGAGCCCTCCCGGCGGATGCTTCAAACTTGATTATTCCGTTTTGCAGAAAGTGCCGGAGAGAAGGCTGAGTCGTGTTTCAGTTGTGCTTTGTTGACAGCATGCGCTTAAACTAAGAGCGCTTGAATATTTTGGGGGCCTGGAATTATTTTAGCTAGCACAGCTCGCTGGAATGGAGCTATAGCACAGTTCCGTAAGGCCTGCAAAATTGAGCTCTTCCGCCAGGCGTTTGGTTGACGTTGACCGAACAGACAATATCTATTGACCCCCCCCCCCGGGAAACCCCTCCCCGTGAACTCTGAACTGACCAACCATGGGACAGTTATGATGGTAATGTTCAGCCAATCACTGAACTACTGTAGTTTTATTAGACGTCACTGAATTCTGCTGAACTTATTCCATGTTCTCTCACGTTCTATGTAAACCGCCCCGAGCCACAAGGGAGGGCCGTATATAAATATATAAGAAATAAAATCAATAATAAATATATTTGGTCCAAGTCCTCTGGAACACAATGGAAATCATTCTCCCAGCACAGTGGTTCTTAAACTATAGGGGGAAATTATTATTATTATTATATATTGTTGTTTTTATGCATACAAAGAAAAAAAAATTATGTTTTGGTTTTGCTAGAGCAACTGCTTTGATCCAGTCTCTGCCTGCCAACAAAATTCTCTGAAAACCTCCCTCTAGACTCTGTAGAACAGGGGTAGTCAAACTGCGGCCCTCCAGATGTCCATGGACTACAATTCTCAGGAGCCCCCTGCCAGCATTCGCTGGCAGGGGGCTCCTGGGAATTGTAGTCCATGGACATCTGGAGGGCCGCAGTTTGACTACCCCTGCTGTAGAATTTCATATATAAATCCACACATAGGCTTAAAGCTGTTCACTTCCACATTCTTTGCACTGTCATCATGCAACGCAGCTCATATAAAGTTTGCTCTGGCTTCTGAATAGCTTGTTTATTCCCAGCCACCCCCTTTGTAGGCTCCATTTAAAACATGTAGGCTATGTAGGAAAGGAGCTGGATTTTATGCCCCGCTTTTCACTGCCTCAAGGAGTCTCAAAGCGGCTTACAATCACATTCCTCTCCCCACAGCAGACACCCGGCGAGGGAGGTAAGGAGAAGAAGAAGAAGAAGAGTTGGTTCTTATATGCTGCTTTTCCCTACCCGAAGGAGGCTCAAAGCGGCTTACAGTCGCCTTCCCATTCCTAAGAGAGCTCTGGGAGAACTGCTTTGTGAGAACAGCTCTAACAGGACTGTGCCTGGCCCAAAGCCACCCAGCTGGCTGCATGTGGAGAAGCAGGGAATCAAACCTTGATTCTCCAGACTAGAGGCCGCCAATTTTAGCCACGACACCATGCTGGTTTGAAACAGACGAATTTTCACCATACAAAACGGAAAGAGATGAATTGTCAATACAGTCATGCAAAGATCCCTTTTATCATTAAATGGAAAAAAAACAACACGCAAAAGTTGCCATATAAATGACCAGACAGCTAATCCATCTACGCCGGGGGCGGCCAACCTGTGCTCTCAGGCAGGGGCTCGTGGGAATTGTAGTCCATGGACATCTGGAGGGCCACAGTTTGACTACCCCCGCACTAGACTGTGTTCTGCCAGGCCAGGGCCAGGACTGAAAAACTCCTGGCCTTTTACATCCTTGGAGCTGGAGACCTGGATCTTAAGAGATTTCAGGGGAGAGGGCATAGTGGAAAAGGCAGCTCCATAGATACCGGCAGCCCTGACCATTTAGGACTTTAAATGTCCCAATCACAACCCTGAACCTGACTTGGTCTCCGATCGGGACTCAGTGCAGCTGGGAGAGCACTAGGGTAACATATCAAGCTGGGGAAGACCGAGCTGCCGAATTCTGGACCAACTGGGAGTTTCCGGAGCAGCTTCGAGGGCAGACCTGCCAGGAGCGAGTCACAATGGGAACAGAATTCCCTTTCTCAAGTCCGTGCTTGTCGATCACTGCTGCAATTATACAGCCGGGATGAGCACAGGTTCGCTGCCTTTATAGATCAAAAAAGCATTACATTTCGATGAGGGATTTGGAGACGACTTAGTAGCTACACGGGGTCAGAGTGTCCAAAGCACGAGGCCCGAGAAGAGCCGGGAAGCAGGGGAAAAAGTAACAAAGACCCGACAAATAGGTTCGGTGAGGGCAAAGGGAACGGCGCTTGGGGGCAAGCATGCGAATATGACAGTCACAGTCGTTTGCACGCACAGAAATGCCAATCGCCAGTGAAAGTGCAGCTTTGGGCAGCTTTGGGCACTCAGAGTTGAGACGAAAGGTTTGAATCCGTTTGCCAAACAGGAGGGGCATGATCAGGCCGCACTCTGAACCAGCGGTAGTCAAATTGCGGCCCTCCAGATGTCCATGGACTACAATTCCCACGAGCCCCTGCCAGCATTCGCTGGCAGGGGCTCGTGGGAATTGTAGTCCATGGGCATCTGGAGGGCCGCAGTTTGACTACCCCTGCTCTGGACTCTTATGGTGGAGCCATCCCAGACGTGGCCGCAATCAAACAAGCATGACAGGCAATCAAAACTTAGTAACTACAGAAGACAAACTGATTTGAACTGAGCCTCAAACAAGCTGAGCCAAGCTGTGCTTTTTCCTCTCCCATGCCATCCTGCCCATCTAATAAGCTAGTAATTTGGGACCATTAACACAAACGGTTATTGCACGAGCAGATACAGCTCTTGTTTCTCTGGGGAACAACCTGGAGCAAGATATTCCTAAGGACTTATTTCCAGCTGTGCGATTAGCGTGGAGTTTCATTCTAATTAGCTTAAATACCCAGATACAGAAGAAGAAGAAGAGTTGGTTCTTATAGGCCGCTTTTCCCTACCCGAAGGAGGCTCAAAGCGGCTTACAGTCGCCTTCCCTTTCCTCTCCCCACAACAGACACCCTGTGAGGGAGGGGAGGCTGAGAGAGCCCTGAGATTACTGAAGAAGAAGAAGAGTTGGTTCTTATATGCCGCTTTTCCCTACCCGAAGGAGTCTCAAAGCGGCTTACAGTTGCCTTCCCTTTCCTCTCCCCACAACAGACACCCTGTGGGGTGGGTGAGGCTGAGAGAGCCCTGAGATTACTGAAGAAGAAGAAGAGTTGGTTCTTATATGCTGCTTTTCCCTACCCGAAGGAGGCTCAAAGCGGCTTACAGTCGCCTTCCCTTTCCTCTCCCCACAACAGACACCCTGTGAGGGAGGGGAGGCTGAGAGAGCTCTGAGATTACTGAAGAAGAAGAGTTGGTTCTTATATGCCGCTTTTCCCTACCCGAAGGAGTCTCAAAGCGGTTTACAGTCACCTTCCCTTTCCTCTCCCCACAACAGACACCCTGTGAGGTGGGTGAGGCTGAGAGAGCCCTGAGATTACTGAAGAAGAAGAAGAAGAGTTGGTTCTTCTATGCCGCTTTTCTCTACCCAAAGGAGTCTCAAAGCGGCTTCCATTCTCCTTCTCTTCCTCTCCCCACAACAGACACCCTGTGAGGCAGGTGGGGCTGAGAGAGCTCTACGAGAACTGTGACGAGCTCAAGGTCACCCAGCTGGCTGCATGTGGGGAAGGAGTGGTAATCAAACCCGGCTCGCCAGATTAGAAGTCCGCCCTCCTAACCACTACACCAAATTGACAACCCTATCATCCGTGAATCTATCCGATCCACGCCTAAAGCTGTCTGTGTCCGCGGCCATCATTACACCCTTTATAAATCACCCTTTTCCCCAACAATAATCCCCTTGAAAGAAAAGAGAGTCGGTGGCAGATACCCCGTCCACGGATCAGGTACAGATTGCTAGACACCGGCTGGAAGCCGGTGCAGTACCCAGCGATACAACTGGCCAATATGTACGGGACTCCTTCCTTCTGGCCATATTTGCCAGCCACGCCTGTATTTGTGAACAAAACCCGAATCAGCCGAGCAGAGCCCGTTCTTATATGCCGCTTTTCCCTACCCGAAGGAGTCTCAAAGCGGTTTACAGTCACCTTCCCTTTCCTCTCCCCACAACAGACACCCTGTGAGGTGGGTGAGGCTGAGAGAGCCCTGAGATTACTGAAGAAGAAGAAGAAGAGTTGGTTCTTCTATGCCGCTTTTCTCTACCCAAAGGAGGCTCAAAGCGGCTTACAGTCGCCTTCCCTTTCCTCTCCCCACAACAGACACCCTGTGGGGTGGGTGAGGCTGAGAGAGCCCTGATATTCCTGCTCGGTCAGAACAGTTTTATCAGTGCTGTGTTGAGCCCAAGGTCACCCAGCTGGCTGCATTGGGGGAGCGCAGAATCAAACCTGGCATGCCAGATTAGAAGTCCGCACTCCTAACCACGACACCAAACTGGCTCTCTAACTGATCCTGTAAACTCTGGTTAAATTTATTTTAAAAAAATCAAAACCATAGCTTGGACCTAGGTATGTTAACATCTCGTTTGATCCGGTATCCAGATTTCAAATATAGCGCCATGCTTTGCGTGCATGACGCTGGCCACATTTCTGAACTAAGATTTTCTTGAGTTTCTATCAAGGTTTCAAGTGAACAGGCTGGTGGTCCCAGGCCCCAGAGACGCACGCCTGGCCTCGACCTGGTCCAGGGCTTTTTCAGTCCTGGCCCCCACCTGGTGGAATGAGCTCCCGGAAAAGCCGAGGCCCCCGGCGGAGCTGCCTCAGTTCCGCAGGGCCAGCAAAACGGAGCTCTTCCGCCAGGTCTTTGGTTGAGGCCGAATTTCAGGGACAATTGGGGTTGCTCCTCTGGCCACTGCTATTCTACTCCATGAACCTATACCTGTGACGGATTGGCTGAGGATCAGGGAATACTGGAGATTATGCCGCCATTTTTTATGGTATTGGGGGATTTAGGATTGATTTTATCCGGGTAACCCGCCACGAGTCCACGGAGAGTGGCGGGATAGAAGTCAAAGTAGCAAATAAATATAGTGTGCTCTGTTGTCAAAAGTCAGTTTGTCTTTGACTCCCCAGACAAATCCTAAAATGCATACTATAATAGAGTCCCCAATGAGGTGACCACCAAATCTTCAGGCTGTAAAGAGTTTTTAAAATGTTGCTCCGGCAACAACTGCCCCCACAGCCCAGGAATCTACACCGGCCTTCCTCAACATTGAGAAACCGCTGAGACATCCTTCAGGGTTCAAGAAACCCCAGAAGTGGCACCATCGTGCAAATATGATTGGGAAGCAGAGCTGTGGACACGCCCACCTCAGGGCCCCTCCCTTTCCTACCTCTCTAGACCCATCGGTGGCCATTTTGGGACGGGGAGGACCGGTCACGGCGACCATATATGGTCATATCACTCGACAAAAGTTTAACACATTTTAAAAATATATAGAAATTAATTAACTCTCACGCATTTGGGAAACTCGGGACCGTCAAGAAACCCCAGGATTTCATGATATCCTGGTTGAGGAATCCTGATCTACACTGTTACTGAAGTTAAGTTGTGGCAGCCATTTTGTGGCTGGCCACGCCTCCTACAGCAGCCATTTTGTACGAGTCATATTGTTGTAATCAGGGCTGCCACTTTTGTTACCACTGGTCTCTCTCTCTTTCTCTCCCCCTCTCTCTCTTGTGTGTGTGTGTGTGTGTGTGTGTGCATGTGCATGTGTGTGAAGGGGTGCCAAACTGCTTCCCAACTTAAAGCGATGCTCTGAATTTTCCAAAATGCCCAATTCTTAATAGCCGTGCTCATGTCTTGGAGACAGAAGGCCACGGCTTCTTAGACAGAGTCAATCTTGTCTCCTGCTGGGCCTTCCCCTTTTGTTGCTGCCTTCAACATTTCCTTGCATGATTGTCCTTCCTGGTGAGTCTTCTCGTTGTACAATAGGTCATTTGACCTTCTACAGCTGCCTTTCTCAACTTTTTTTTTTTTTACTGTTAAGAAACCGCTGAAACATTCTCCAGGCTGTGAGAAACCCCAGAAGTGGGGTGATGGTGCAGAAGATGGTTGGGAAGCAGAGCTGCAGGCAGGCCCACCCGGGGACCCTCCCCTCCCCACCCCCACCCCCAGGCCCATCACCGGCCATCTTGGGAGAGGGGAGCAGGTTGGCATGACCACATACGGTCATATCACCCATGTGGTCATATCCTCGGGGAAGTGGTATATAAGTATAATAAATAAATAAATAATTAAATGGTTAAACAAATTTAAAATGTAAATAAAAAATGAATTAACTCCCACCCATTCAGGAAACCCTCCCAGGGCATCAATAAAAAACCCGGGGTTTCACGAAATCCTGCTCTACAGAGTTCAGTCTTGATTCGATCCAGAACCCACTTATTGGCCCTCTGTGCAGTCGAGTGGGTCCATAAAGATTTCCTCCGACTCCACATTCCAATTTTCATCTTGTAAACCAGTGGTCCCCAACCTTTTCATCACTGGGGAACGGTCAACGCTTGACAATTTTACTGAGGCTCGGGGGGGGGTAGTCTTTTGCCGAGGGACATCACCGCCGCCTGAGCCCCTGCTCCACTTGCTTTCCCGCCGGCGACCCTGACTTCCCGCTACCCACTGGGGGGCACTGCCAGCAGCAGCTGCGCAGTGCCACACCGAGGGGGAGCCCCAGCCATGGCGACCGCCGGAGAGCACCAAAGGTGAGCCGCCGGCAGAGTGGCAGGGCAGCCCCTGAAGCAGCAGCCGGGGAGGAGGACGAGGAGGAGCCGCAGCCCGGCACTGAATGATCCACGGACCGGTCCCGGTCCCTGGCCCGGGGGTTGGGGACCGCTGCTGCAAACTACCTTCGTTGTCCAACTTCTACACCCATAAATATATAAGCAATGAGGAATGCTCTGGCGTGAATCAACTTGATCTTTGTTGCTAGCGACAAACAGGAAAAAAAATGACTACCAAAAGACAAAGCCTGCGATGAAATCTCGGCTGAGTTTGCATTTTTCTCAGGCTCTTGGGCCCTTTCCCAACCAGCAGCTAATTTCACACTGCGGAACAAGAAGAGTCAGTAATTACTGTGAAGTCAGGCAAAGGCGTTCTGTGAACTTTCCGGCCGTGCCAGAAGAACACCTCCCTGTTCGGTTGCTTTTTCCAGCGCTCACGTACATGTTTGCTGTGTTTTGCTTAAACTGCCTGCGCTTGACCTCAGCGGGGTCTTCCAGCCACCGGACCTTATTTCAAGGATCCCACCCAGAGTTCTGGGGGGTCCTGAGGTTCTGTGAGCGCCCCCCAGGGGTTCCGCAGCCTGCCCGAGACATTTGGATCACGGCTGACATCACTAGACATCGCTGGAGATCTTTTATACTGATTTTGCATGGTCTTGTTTCAAAAATATGTTCATGTGCTGTGATAAAGCTGGAAGCCTTGGATTGTAAGCTATTTAAAGATGGTTGGGGTCGGGGTGAAAATCTAGATGAAATTCATCCTTCTTTAACTCCCCGGCTCTCAGTTAAGTTTGGACGCTACTGAAAGCTTGCACGGGATAGCTTATACTCAGAATAAAACTGGCTTAAAAGATGCCACTGGACTCAACCTTTATTCTTAGAATAATAGAATCCTAGAATTGGAAGGGACCGCCTGGGACCAACCGCCTACACTGTGCAGGACACTCACATCCCAATCGCTCATCCACTGTCACCTACCACCCCCTTGAACCTTCACAGAATCAGCCTCTCCGTCAGATGGCTCTCCAGCCTCTGTTGAAAAACCTCCAAAGATGGAGAACCCACCACCTCCCGAGGAAGCCTGTTCCACTGAGGAAGCACTCTAAGTGTCAGGAACTTCTTCCGGAGGTTTAGATGGAATTTCTTTTGCGTTAATTTCATCCCGTTGGTTCTGGTCCGTCCCTCTGGGGCAAGAGAGAACAGCTCTGCTCCATCCTCTACATGGCACCCTTTCAAATACTTGAAGAATATTCTCTGAGGAATACTGTAATTCTGAGAGCAGAACCAAGAGTACCTTATCTGCATTGCCAACTATCTGATAAATTGAGATCGTTACTATACAGATGCAAGCTTCGTTCCCCAAAATGGCCAGGAGAAAGATGGCCCTGATCCGAGATTTCACCCACTCCCTTCTTGAGCCCCAGAGCTCTTTCTAAATCCAGGAGGGTTTATTCCTGGAGTGGAGGAACTTACATGCATTAACAGCTGGATGAGTCAGGCTGATGCAGCTGAGAGGAGGGGGAGGAGAAGGAGCTACTTTATGCCTCCCACTCTAGCCACCCTGCCCCTGTGGCTATTCCAACATGCAATCCCTCCATCGTGGAACTAAACTTTCCTGAGGTAGAGAGTGCTAGGAGGGAGGTGGAAAGCAAGGGACCAAGCCCTATGAAGATAGGTTGAGGGACTTGGGAATGTTCAGCCTGGAGAAAAGGAGGTTGAGAGGGGACATGATAGCCCTCTTTAAGTATTTGAAAGGTTGTCACTTGGAGGAGGGCAGGATGCTGTTTCTGCTGGCTGCAGAGGAGAGGACACGCAGTAATGGGTTTAAACTTCAAGTACAACGATATAGGCTAGATATCAGGAAAAAAATTTCACGGTCAGAGTAGTCCAGCAGTGGAATAGGCTGCCTAAGGAGGTGGTGAGCTCCCCCTCACTGGCAGTCTTCAAGCAAAGGTTGGATACACACTTTTCTTGGATGCTTTAGGATGCTTAGGGCTGATCCTGCGTTGAGCAGGGGGTTGGACTAGATGGCCTGTGTGGCCCCTTCCAACTCTATGATTCTAATCATCCCTTAATCTTGAGCCTATGCAGGGCAGGAACCTGGTTCTGGGTTTGACCTTTAAGGCACCTCCCAGTCTGCGCCCCATATGCATGAGAGACTGTTTATCGCCTTATGCTCCCCACTGGGCCTTGCGTTTTGCGCGTACTGATCTGTTGGTGATTCCTGGTCCATGAGAGGTTTGCCTGGCCTTGACCAGGGCCAGGGCCTTTTTGGTCCTAGCCCCGACATGCTGGAATGAGCACCTGAAAGACCTAAAAGCCCAGCAGGAGCTTTCACAGTTCTGCAGGGCCTGTAAAACAAAGCTCTTAGTTGAGGCCAGGGCACAGGAGACTTCAGGGGCTCCTCCGCAACCAAGATCTTTTGGCGTCCATGGGGACTGGGCCCTGAGGCAGGGGAGGGGGGGGACATAGAATCTGTAAACCGCTCTGCAGGAGCGGTATAAATAAAAGAGTACCGGGAAAGTGGGCGGAGAAAGGGGCAGGGCAAGTCCGGGATAAAAACTCAAAAGCGTGTCTCCGAGTGTCAGTCTAGGACCAAGGGGCAAAAGCCCTGGACTTGGGCCCAAAGGGGGCAGCAGGGGGAGTCTTCAAGGCAGGGCTCGGAGAAGCCGGGCGCTCAGGGGGGAGGGGGACGGCCGGGGCGCCTGCTCTGAACCCCGCTCTGAAGCCAGGGGGGAGGGGGGCAGGCAGGGCAGGATTCAGCTGTATTTTACCTAAGGTAAAGGTATCCCCTGTACAAGCACCGAGTCATGTCTGACCCTTGGGGTGACGCCCTCCAGCTTTTTCATGGCAGACTCAATACGGGGTGGTTTGCCAGTGCCTTCCCCAGTCATTACCATTTACCCCCCAGCAAGCTGGGTACTCATTTTACTGACCTCGGAAGGATGGAAGGCTGAGTCAACCTTGAGCCGGCTGCTGGGATCGAACTCCCAGCCTCACGGGCAGAGCTTTCAGACGGCTGCCTTACCACTCTGCGCCATAAGAGGCTCTTGTATTTTACCTACAATGGGCTTAAATTCTAGTCATAGAATAATAGAGTTGGAAGGGACCTCCTGGGTCATCTAGTCCAACCCCCTGCACTATGAAGGACTCTATCGCACCTCCACTGTCACCTGCCACCCCCTTGAAAATTCACAGAATCAGCCTCTGTTTAAAAATTTTCAAAGATGTTGCGTTTCAGTGAATGAAAAGGATCCGCTGGCATTGGCGTAATGAGAAGACACCCATCAGATAACAGTATCTTTCCCAGACACTATAAATTGAATCGGACACAAATTGATTTTATACTGACGGCCAAAGACACTCTAGATAACTTCCTGGAGAGAAACCTCTCAACAGCAGCCCCCTTCTCGCCTCCCCTCCCGAAAACCTCTTGAGAAAAACAAAGAGACAAAAAAACAGCCCTATCGACTGCTTACAGGATTTGCATCATTGATGCATTGGAACAGAGAAATAGCATAGGAAAAATAATATCTGCCTTTTTAAAAAAGCACTGAAAAAACACAGCGTTGGAAGCTACGGGCTGTATTTACAACATGGGGATGATATTTGGGGAGGGGGTCAGAAAAGGGCAAGTCTGCAAGACCACCTAGAATCATAGATCTAGAAGGGTTATCCAGAATAATCTAGTCCAACCCGCTGCACAATGCAGGAAGCTCACAACTACCTGCCCAACCACAGTGACCCCGAATCCATACAGGAGAAGGATCTGTCCAGCCGTTCCTTAAGACCGCCAGTGAAGGGGGGCTCCCCACCTCCTGAGGCAGCCCCTTCCACTGCTGAACTAGACTCCTAGAATCCTAGAGTGGGAAGGGGCCATCCAGGCCATCTAGTCCCACCCCCTGCTCAAGACAGGTTCAGCCTCAGGCATCCAGGAGAAGGATCTGTCCAGCCTCAGGCATCCAGGAGAAGGATCTGTCCAGCCGCTGCTTGAAGACCGCCAGTGAGGGGGAGCTCCCCACCTCCTTAGGCAGCCGCTTCCACTGCTGAACTAGACTCCTAGAATCCTAGAGTGGGAAGGGGTCATGCAGGCCATCTAGTCCCACCCCCTGCCCAGTGCAGGATCAGCCTCAAGCATCCAGGAGAAGGATCTGTCCAGCCTCAGGCATCCAGGAGAAGGATCTGTCCAGCCGCTGCTTGAAGACCGCCAGTGAGGGGGAGCTCCCCACCTCCTTAGGCAGCCGCTTCCACTGCTGAACTAGACTCCTAGAATCCTAGAGTGGGAAGGGGTCATGCAGGCCATCTAGTCCCACCCCCTGCTCAGTGCAGGATCAGCCTCAAGCATCCAGGAGAAGGATCTGTCCAGCCTCAGGCATCCAGGAGAAGGATCTGTCCAGCCGCTGCTTGAAGACCACCAGTGAGGGGGAGCTCCCCACCTCCTTAGGCAGCCCCTTCCACTGCTGAACTAGACTCCTAGAATCCTAGAGTGGGAAGGGGCCATCCAGGCCATCTAGTCCCACCCCCTGCTCAAGACAGGATCAGCCTCAGGCATCCAGGAGAAGGATCTGTCCAGCCTCAGACATCCAGGAGAAGGATCTGTCCAGCCGCTGCTTGAAGACCGCCAGTGAGGGGGAGCTCCCCACCTCCTTAGGCAGCCCCTTCCACTGCTGAACTACTCTGAAATTTCACATACCCCCCCCCCCCCCATATCTAGCCAGCATCACCCTACACATAATAAATATAATCAATCAATCCATTACTGTGGGTTCTTTCTTCTACTGCCAACAGGAACGGGGGGTTCCCAGAGTCTCCATTAGTCAGAAAGGACTTGATGGCACTTGATCCGCACACCTGTTGAGCATGCACATGCAGCCAAGTTCTCCCCTCGTGGTTGAGGCCAGTTTGAGGAAGCAGAGGACTGTGGGGCTCCCAGAGCAAGAGGTGACGCGACCGAAACACCAAGGGGTGCCAAAGGCATGCAGGGATCTCAGCAGTCAGGAAACAGGGAAAGCTAAGTAAACTGGTTTAATTAAGGCTCTCCCAAAGCTGCTTCAGCAGTCTGGGCAGGTGTCTGACCAGACAAGCTGTAATCAGATAAGCAATTTACCCACTGTGTACTAACGAACCAGGAGCAAGGCTACCCGGGGATTTTAATTAATTTTATAAATGAAGCATGACAAACCTCCAGGGTCATCTAGTCCAACCCCCTGCACTGTGCAGGACACTCACAACCCTCTTGCTCACCCACTGTCACCTGCCACCCCCTTGAACCTTCACAGAATCAGCCTCTCCGGCAGGTGGCTCTCCAGCATCTGTTTAAAAATCCCCAAAGATGAAGATCCGACCACCTCCCGAGGAAGCCTGTTCCACTGAGGAACCGCTCTGACTGTCAGGAACTTCTTCCGGATGTTTAGACGGAATTTAGAATCATAGACTTGGAAGGAACACCCAGGGTCATCTAGTCCAACCCTCTACACAATGCAGGAAACTCACAACTACTTGCCCACCCACAGTGACCCCAATTCCATGCCCAGATGATGTCCCCCCACCCCCACCCAGACCAGAATCCCTGGCCAGTCGGGCCTGGAGGAAATTCACCTCCCGAACCCAAATTGGTGACCGGCCTTTTGCCGGGTGTGCGAGAAAGGGCCACAAGAGCCAAGCACCGACACAGTCCCATCTGTTCACCCACTCACAATCGGCCCAATTTACAGAATCAGCATTCCTGTCGGATGGCTCTCTAGCCTCTGCTTCTAGATTTCCAAGGAAGGAGAACCCACCACCTCCTGAGGAAGCCTGTTCCACTGAGGAACCACTCTAACTGTCAGGAACTTCTTCCGGAGGTTTAGACGGAATTTAGACTCATAGAATCCTAGAGTTGGAAGGGACCTCCTAGGTCATCTAGTCCAACCCCCTGCACTGTGCAGGACACCCACATCCCTATCGCTCATCCACTGTCACCTGCCACCCACTTGACCGTTCACAGAATCAGCCTCTCTGTCAGATGGCTCTCTAGCCTCTGCTTCAAAACTTCCAAGGAAGGAGAACCCACCACCTCCCAGGGAAGCCTGTTCCACTGGGGAGAAAAGATTATTAGCCTTAAACACGTCTCTCGAGACAACTGCTTCGGCTCCTCAAACGTACGCTGCAGCTGTTTGCGCTGCCCCTCGTGTCAATGTGCTAATTGCAGGCTGGTTACTTAACACAAGAACCCTCTTTTACCCGGACTGAAAGAGCACCTACGCAGATGCTCAGGCTGTGATGTGCAACCGGCAATGGGAGGAGTGGGAGCGCGGTGGAAATATTTGTGCAGTGGGAAAATTTTCCATTACTATCTTTTTCCATGGAAAGTTTTCCGTCCTGCATCGCCGTGGAGCCAGAACCTAACGCAGACAAAGAAGCTGTTCATTGCTCTCCTTTGGAGCGGCGGAGACTGGAAGCGTCCGTGGAGGAAGCCCTCTGTGTTTTCTTTCGGGGGGAAGGCCGGGGCATTTCGAAGCCGGCCTCATGCCTAACCAGAAAAGTTTCGTGTGGCATCACTACACCGAGATCACGGACGGGCGGAAGATCGTCGGCATCTGCAAATACTGCGGGCAGACGTACGCAAACAATGCGACGAGGATGAAGAAGCATTTGACCACTTGCCGGAACTGTCCGGAAGAGATCCGGTCCGTGTACAGGAAGCTGCTTCCGAGTGGGGAAAAAACAGCGGCCAAGAGGCTATTTCAGCAGTCAGAAGTAAGTAAACACATTAATCTACGAATCAGAACGGGCCCCAGTGGCTCCCAATATAGGGACGACCAAAGGAGGGCCACACGCTTGTAACCTTCCAGAGCACGTGCACGATTCAACCGTTCAGGAGGCTGTTCTTTACTAAAAGAGAGCCGGTTTGGTGTAGTGGTTAGGAGTGCGGACTTCTAATCTGGCATGCCAGGTTCGATTCCCCGCTTCCCCACATGCAGCCAGTTGGGTGACCTTGGGCTCCCCAGGGCACTGATAAAACTGTTCTGATCGAGCAGTGATATCAGGGCTCTCTCAGCCTCACCCACCCCACAGGGTGTCTGTTGTGGGGAGAGGAATGGGAAGGCGACTGTAACCCGCTTTGAGCCTCCTTCAGGTAGGGAAAAGCGGTATATAAGAACCAACTCTTCTTCTTCTTCTAAAAGAGAAAAAGTTAGGTCAGCTCAGGAGGAAGCTGCTACAGCAATTGTTTTGTCGCCTGCCCCAGACAACAGTCCTTCCCTCCCGATCTAGCTACAACATTCTGTCTTTATTGAGAATTCCCTGCTTGGATCAACTTATTTTCTACTTTGCTCGCTTGGAGTTGAGAGCTGGCTTGGTGTAGTGGTTAGGAGTGTGGATTTATAATCTGGTGAGCTGGGTTTGATTCCGCGCTCCCCAACGTGCAGCCAGCTGGGTGACCTTGGGCTCGCCACGGCACTGATAAAGCTGTTCTTACCGAGCAGGGATATTAGGGCTCTCTCAGCCTCACCCACCCCACAGGGTGTCTGTTGTGGGAGAGGAAGGGAAGGAGATTGTAAGCTGCTTTGAGCCTCTTTTGGGTAGAGGAAAGCGGCATATAAGAGCCAACTCTTCTTAACCTCAGGGCTCTCTCAGTCTCACCTGTCTCACAGGGTACCTGTTGTGGGGAGAGGAATGGGAAGGCGATTGGAAGCTGCTTTGAGACTACTCCACGTAGGCAAAAGCAGAAAATAAGAACCAACTCTTCTTCTTTTGAGACTCTTTCAGGTAGTGAAAAGTGGAGTATAAAAGCCAAGTCTTCTTTTTCTAGTCTGCCTAGTCTGCCTAGCCCTGCTGCATTAATTTTGGCCAGGTATCAATACTGTTAGATTCAAATGCTTTAATTATATTTTGCAATGTGCTTGCTGACTGACTCAACAATTCTTAAGGGCTGCCTCTCCTGGTACCTGCATTCTGCTTCATATGGACCTCTGGTGTCCCACAGCCCTCAGGGAGCTCCCATTCAACATTTGGAGTGCTCCATCTCAGGGGCTCCTGGGAATTGTAGTCCATGAACATCTGGAGGACCACAGGTTGACTACCCCTGCTCTATGTGAAGAGACTCACCCTGCGCAGGGCCTGTCTTTGGTTCTGCAGGGCCTGTAAGATATAGTTATTCCTTCAGGCAATCCACTGAGGCTGAGGTAATCTCACTGGGTCTACTATCAGCTTCTCAGATCATCATGGGCCAGTGCATTACATGGTTTCATAGAATATCTGTATTCTTATTTATGGTTTTGTATTTAAGATTCTGCGAGCCAGTTTGGTGAAATGGTTAGGAGTGCGGACTTCTAAATTTGGCGAGCCGGGTTAGATTCTGCACTCCCCCACATGCAGCCAGCTGGGTGACCTTGGGCTCGCCACGGCACTGATAAAACTGTTCTGACCGAGCAGTGATATCAGGGCTCTTTCAGCCTCACCCACCTCACAGGGTGTCTGTTGTGGGGAGAGGAAAGGGAAGGTGATTGGAAGCCGCTTTGAGCCTCCTTCGGGTAGAGAAAAGCGGCATATAAGAACCAACTCTTCTTCTTCTTCTTCTTCTTACAGTGTGTCTGTTGTGGGGAGAGGAAAGGGAAGGCGAATGGAAGCCGCTTTGAGACTCCTTCGGGCAGAGAAAAGCGGCATATAAGAACCAACTCTTCTTCTTCTTCAGGAATATCAGGGCTCTCTCAGCCTCACCTCCCTCACAGGGTGTCTGTTGTGGGGAGAAGAAAGGGAAGGCGATTGGAAGCCCCTTTGAGACTCCTTCGGGTAGAGAAAAGCGGCATATAAGAACCAACTCTTCTTCTTCTTCAGGAATATCAGGGCTCTCTCAGTGTCATCTCCCTCACAGGGTGTCTGTTGTAGGGAGAGGAAAGGGAAGGCGATTGGAAGCCGCTTTGAGACTCCTTCAGGTAGAGAAAAGTGGCATATATAAGAACCAACTCTTCTTCTAAAAATTCGATACAGATAGCCACAGCTCAGGTGAACGTAGGCAGTGTACCCTAAACCCTGATGCACAGTCTAGCATTTGTGTGAACACAAAAAAACTGAATTCTAACACTGTGCAAAGTACACTGGCAACTTTAGTCAATAGAGTCCTAAAACTGCAAAGGGCCAGGCAGACCAGGATGATGCGGGGAAATGACGTGAATAACAATAACAATATAAAGCTATCAAGCGTTTAAGGGCTCCCATCTTGCTTTTATTCCAGGAACTTGCTACCTCCAGAAGAACAGCCGGTCTACCGAATGTGAAAGCAGAATGTGTTCAGCTCCCGGGGCCGAGGGAAAG
Source organism: Paroedura picta (assembly GCF_049243985.1). Lineage (NCBI taxonomy): Eukaryota > Metazoa > Chordata > Lepidosauria > Squamata > Gekkonidae > Paroedura > Paroedura picta. The sequence continues at coordinate 179,571,106 of NC_135370.1, read as the reverse complement.
AGAGGAGGGACCTTCTTTTCCCAGAACAGCCTCGGAGAAAGATTGGCCAGCCGCGGGCGGCTGCTCAAGGCATCCAAGCGCTTGCTCAAGTCGAGCGGACAGAACGTCCAAAGAAGACAAAGAGAAAGCCGATGAGACGCTGGCGCGTGCAATATTTACCAGCGGGACACCGCTTTCCATAACCGAAAACCCGCACTGGAGGGAGCATTACAAACTGATCTGCCCGTGGTACAAACTGCCGTCCCGTTTTCGCTTATCGCATTCTCTTCTAGACCGGGAGCACGGCAGAGTCCAAACGATGGTCATTCAAAGGCTCAGCCAGGCCGAGTCGCTGACGCTCATGTCCGACGGATGGGCCGGCGCACAGGGGAAGTCCGTCCTGAATATTATGTTTGCAACCCCCAAGCCGGTGTTCCTGAAAGCCGTCGCTAGCAAATCCGCTCGCCATACGAGTGACTACATAGTTAGTATCCTGAGCGAAGAGATTCAAAGCGCGGGGCCTTCCAAGGTGGTGGCCCTCCTGACGGACAGTGCGGCCAACATGAAGGCGGCCTGGCAAACGTTGAAGGCAAGGTACCCTCGATTAATTGTTTTTGGATGCGCTGCTCACGGGCTGCACCTTCTGGCCGAAGACGTCCTGAGGGTGAACACGATGAAAAGAATCGTGGCGAACTGTAAAGCCGTCGTGAAGGTCTTCAACAACCCGATTGCCAGTCAGATGCTGAAAATATTGCAGCGGGAGAAGCGAGAGATGGGAAACTTGCTGGCGTTACCCGCCGGAACTAGATGGGGTTCGGCGGCCAGGTGTTTAGAGAGCCTGCTGCACTCCAAGGAGTGCTTGCAGCGTGCGTCAACGGGAGAGACCTTATCCCGCATTATCCCCGTGAATATCCGCAAGCAGGTTCTTGACAACGATGTCTTCTGGGTTCAAGTTGAAGGAGCGTTCAATCTGCTGCTCCCTCTTTCGGCGGCTCTCCAAGAGCTGGACAGGGAAACGAACCTCTCCCGCGTGACGGGGATATTCAAGAAGCTGAACGCAAACTTGATTGAGCTTTTGCCTTCTTCGCCTCTGTCCGAAAACGAAGCGGCGGGAGTAAAGCAAATGTTTGCGGAAAGGTCCGGGTTTTGCTCTCACCCCGTTCAGCTGGCGGCGAACCTGCTGGATCCTCGACAACGGGCCCAGCACTTATCGGAAGAGGAATTATCGATGGCTCTGGATACGATTATCGAAGTGGCGAGGGGCGTCCCCGACCTCAACGAAATCACGGTGATGACGGACCTTGCGGAGTATCGCGCCAAAGAAAAACTGTGGAGCAAGGACATCCTCTGGCAAGTGGCACAGAACGTGTCTCCGCTCACGTGGTGGAAGGGGTACTGTAACACCCGACAGCTGTCCACGATTGCAGTGAGAATCCTAAGTATTCCGCCAGTAATTTCGCACGAACCCAACTGGAAGGCTTTTGGCTCGGAAACGCGGAGTGGACTGACGAACAGCCACCTTGCTAAGTTGCTGTGTATTTCTCAGAATCTTTCACTGTCCTCAGAGAATCTGTCTTACGCCCTGCCAGCAACGCTAACGGCATGCAACGCGTGGCCCACAGACCCGCCGCAGACGGAACTGGCTTTTAGCGATCGAGAATGCGACTCGAGCGGTTCCGAACCGGATTCGCTTCAATCTGAACTGGAACCGGCGTATGCGGAAAGCACATCTACGGAAAGCGACCACTAAATCAAAGGGACTGTCAATGGCCATTAAGATCCGCTGGGATAGATGAGTGAGCGACTGGTGCATCTCATGCACAGGCTAAAATTAGTCCATATCATGGTTTTCAATAACCCCGGGTTTTTTTCTCTTGAAATGGGAACAGTACGAAGGAAGTATGAAGGAAAACTGAATTTTCCTGAACATTCAAAAAGAAAGGGCTTGGCTAATTGTTTAGTCGTTAGATATAAAATGACTGGAAGCAGCATATCATTTCAGACTTGCTCCACCTACACTGGTTCACAGTGGGCTTCTGGGCTCAATATTAAAAGATGCTGGCATTGACTCTTCGTTATTGTTGTTAAGTGCGAAGTTGTGTCCGACCCATCGCGACCCCATGGACAATGATCCTCCAGGCCTTCCTGTCCTCTCCCATTCCCCAGAGTCCATTTAAGTTTGCACCGACTGCTTCAGGGACTCCATCCAGCCACCTCGTTCTCTGTCGTCCCCTTCTTCTTTTGCCCTCGATCGCTCCCAGCATTAGGCTCTTCTCCAGGGAGTCCTTCCTTCTCATGAGGTGGCCAAAGCATTTGAGTTTCATCTTCAGGATCTGGCCTTCTGAGGAGCAGTCAGGGCTGATCTCCTCTAGGACTGACCGTTTGTTCGCCTTGCAGTCCAAGGGACTCGCAAGAGTCTTCTCCAGACTTCTCCAGCACCAGAGTTCAAAAGCCTCAATTCTTTGATGCTCGGCCTTCCTTATGGTCCAACTTTCGCAGCCATACATTACAACTGGGAAGACCACAGCCTTGACTAAACGCACTCTGTTGGCAGGGTGATGTCTCTGCTTTTTAGGATGCTGTCTAGATTTGCCATAGCTTTCCTCTCCAGGAGCAAGCATCCTTGTGGAAGCATCAAGGCATTGACTTAAAGCCCTATATGACTTGCCACCAGCAGACCTTAAGAACCAACTCCTTCCACATGAACCTAACTGACCATTGTACACTGTTCTGGGTGCCCCTGAAATCTAATACAACCTGGGAATGGTCCTTCTCTGTTATGGCACTAATATGACAGAATTTGCTCCCCACAAGGATATTTCTGTAGCCCCCTACCGTTGTTTTCCACCTACGGGATGATGACTTTCCTGTTTGTTTGAGATTCCCTCACTGATCCCCCTTCACATTTATGTGTTTGTTGTTTTTAATTGTGTCTGCATGTATATCAGGCTTTCTCAACCAGGGTTTCATTAATTCATTTTTAATATATATATATTTAAATTTGTTAAACATTTATCCGGCGATATTCACCACCGATCCCAATGGCCAATGATGGGCCTGGAGGGGGTGATTAGGGGAGGGGCCCTGGGTAGGTGTTTACATAGCAATGCTTCCCAAACATTCTGCACAATCACACCACTTCTGGGGTTTCTCAGTGGTAAAAAAAGTCAAGAAAGGCTCCTGTATATAAAAAGACTGCCCGAATGTAGTCTCTTTTTAATATTTAGACCGTCAGGTGCCTTCGGGGCCCCGAGTGAAAGGGCAGCATTTATTTATGGAAAGCCTTTTGGTTTTTAAATTAAAAAGATAAAAGCTGCTTTTATATTACAAAAATATTTAAAATATTTATACAACACATGCAGCATATGGCACTTAAGAAGATGAACATGCTAAAAGCCCTTCAAAGTTTGCCAAAACCCATCGCACAACTCATCACAGGTATTTGTGCTGGAGACGCACCTGTGTGTAAGCAGATAGAGATGAAAGCCTGTTATATTCAATTGGAAAAGTTAAGAATGCGTCTAAAAGGTCTATGGAGGTAGCCAGATTTCAGAAAGACCACAGATCAATCTCTGGTTTGTAAATCTGCATCGCAATTTCTAGTAGCATTCTATTTTTCACTTTGCAGATTCGTACAAATTTTCTGCCTCCTGCAGACTTGAGTCCTTAGTTTAGAACAGGCTTTCTCAGCCAGGGCTTTGTGAAACCCTGGGATTTCTTGATTGCCCTTGAAGGATTTCCTGAATGGGTAGGAGGTAACGAACTTTTAATATGTTTAAAATGTGTTAAACATTTATTCAGTGATATGATCATATGTGGTCATACTGACCTGCCTCCCCTCCCAAAATGGCCAGTGATGGGCCTGGAGGGGGTCGGGAGGGGAGGGGCCTGGGATAGCCGTGTCCACAGCTATGCTTCCCAACAATGTGCTGCATGATCACATCTCTTCTGGGGTTTCTCAAAGCCTAAAGAAGGTTTCAAGGCTTATATGTGGTCCCGTTGACCCACCCACCCCTCCCAAAATGGTCAGTGATGGCCCTGGAGGGGCTGGGAAGGGGAGGGGGCACAAGTGGGCACTGCTTTCCAACCATATTCTACAAAATTACACCAGTTCTGGGGTTTCTCAAAGCCTGAAGAATGTTTCAGGGGTTTCTCAATGGTAAAAGAAGTTGAGAAAGAATGGTTTATAACAGGGGTAGTCAAACTGCAGCCCTCCAAGTGTCCATGGACTACAATTCCCATGAGCCCCTGCCAGTGTAGTCCATGGACATCTGGAGGGCCGCAGTTTGACTACTCCTGATTTATAATGTCAGATCACAGGTATTCTTTGCTTCCAAAGAACTGTTCTTTATCTCACACAGTTTTAATCTACCAAAACTATTTGCTTCAAAATATCATCCATGTAATCCCCCCCTTCCCCCCCCCCCATATAGATAGCTTCTACAAACCAAGTATCACATTGGCAACACGCATCCGATACAGGTAGTGAAACAACCGCTTGTAGATAAACCCTTCAAGATAAGATTGCATTTTCAATTAAACTTAAGGTCCCACAGAATCACAAAGCAAAAACATAAAACAGGCTCATTCACAAGCAGGTGTCATTACCGACTACAAATACTCAATGGCCTCCTTCCAGTTCTGTGCTTTTTTTTTTAACACGTGGCAGATGTATGTTTGGAGGAGGGAGAAACAAGGGGAAATTTGGCATGATTGGAAAATTCCTCAAGGGCAGTGATTCTTAATGGGGGGAGGGGGTGTCAAGATTTTGGGGCTCTTATCCATGCACTGTGGCTGGCCGGATGCGGTGGCCTAAAAATGTGACAAATAAATTAGGATGAACTTGCAGTGGTGGGAGGCCTTCCCGATTATAAACTCTCCCCTCTTCTCCCGTTGCAATGGCTTCTGAGAACAAGTGAAAGACAGCTGTTTAATCCTGCTACCCCTGTAAGGAGGAGACGATGACAGAGCCTCCATGTGAGAAAGCAGCAGAAAGTGGACAGGAATCAAGTTTAGTATCAAGGAATCGGCTGAGAGCCACCAGACACAATGGTCAAATCCAGTGTCTATCTGAGATCTTGATGCTGTACAAACATATCCATAAATGCTGGCAGGGGCTCATGGGGGTTGTAGTCCATGAACATCTGGAGGACCACAGGTTGACTACCCCTGCCTTGGAGAACACTTCAGTTGGCCAAGGCCAATTGACTGGTAGCCCCTAGCTCCGAAAGTGTGACTGGCCTCAACCACGGGACAGGGCCTTTTTGGCCCTGGCCCCTGCCTGGTGGAACGAGCTTCTGGAGAACATCAGGGCCCTGACAGAACTGGCACAGTTCAGGAGGCCCTGTAAGACGCCTCTTGTGTCAGGCATAAGGTTGAGGTCAGTACATGCAATATCACTAGAACATCACGTGGGGCTCCCCTGCTGGCTTTGGGTTCTCCTCTTCTTTCTCTCACTCAAGGAGACTATCTGACGGCGACTCTGTTTTACATAAATGGAATGCATTTTAATGTACCATATTTAACATATTGTGTACTCTTACTGTTCACACTGTCGCGAGCCGCCCTGAGATGACTGGCTGAAGAGGGGCGGCCTATAAATATAAAAATAAATAGAAGTTGGTTGCAATTTGACAGTGCTTTCCATCACAACCGCCTTTTATGGAAGCCAAAGGATTGCCCTGGGTCTATGATGACCTCGAAAAGAAAATCGACGGTGGAAGGGAAGTGGAAAGAAGAAACACTTAAGACATAGTGACAAAAAATGTGCCACAGTGCGCAGATAAGACAGTGACACTTACCACTTGTGCATTAGGAAATTGTTTTAGCCTCGCTTTGGGTTTACTTTGGATCAGGGGTAGTCAACCTGTGGTCCTCCAGATGTCCGTGGACTACAGTTCCCATGAGCCCCTGCCAGCAAACGCTGGCAGGGGCCCATGGGAACTGTAGTCCATGGACATCTGGAGGACCACAGGTTGACTACCCCTGCTTTGGATGCTACAGGTCGATTCTAGCGTTTCTGCGCTTGGAATTTCCTCCCCGCATTTCCCAGGATGAGATTCATGACATGCTTTCCACACTGAGCCTAAGGGAGGCAGCCTCCCATCATGCTTTGCTCGCTTCCCCTTTCCCAAAAATGCGTTTTTTGCCAAATGGGGCCTGCCACCACCTTTGTTTTCCTTCTGCCTCCTAATCCCACCCTTCTGTGCCCTTCATCACCTCCCCCCAAAGTGCCCTGTATGTGTTTTTTTTTTAAAATCCTGAGTCATAACATTATAATGTTGCTGTGTATAACTGCAAGACTGTTTTTCTTTAAATGTAGAAACAGAAGTTGGAAGGGGCCACTTGGGTCATCTAGTCCAACCCCCGGCACTATGCAGGACACTCCCAACCCTCTCGCTCATCCACTGTCACCTGCCCTCCCCTTGAACCTTCACAGAATCAGCCTCTCCGTCAGGTGGTTCTCCAGCCTCTGTTTAAACATCTCCAAAGATGGAGAACCCACCACCTCCCGAGGAAGCCTGTTCCACTGAGAAACCGCTCTAACTGTCAGGAACTTCTTCTGGATATTTAGACGGAATTTAGAATCCTAGAATCCTAGAGTTGGAAGGGCCCTCCTGGGTCATCTAGTCCAACCCCCAGCACTATGCAGGACACTCACAACCCTCTCGTTCACCCACTGTCACCTTCCACCCCCTTGAACCTTCACAGAATCAGCCTCTCCGTCAGATGGCTCTCCAGATTCCCTTTAAAAATCTCCAAAGATGGAGAACCCACCACCTCCCGAGGAGGCTTGTTCCACTGAGGAACTGCTCTAACTGTCAGGAACTTCTTCGGAGGTTAAGACGGAATTTAGAATCAGAGAATCCTAGAGTTGGAAGGGACCTCCTGGGTCATCTAGTCCAACCCCCAGCACTATGAGGACACCCACAACCCTAACATCACTGTAATGTGATCAACTGATCGCAACTGATCACTTTTAAAGGCAGATTTTTCAGAACGGGGGGAGGGGAGGGAGGATGGCAGCCAGGAAAGGGGCATTCCCGAAGTACTCAAAAAGGGCAGGCAAGGGGGGAAAACCCATTGGGGCAGCCCCGAATTAGGCCCCTCTTGAAAAGATGAAATCCCCTTTTCTGGGGATGCCTTTGCTGAGGAGCAAGGGAGGAGGAGGCAATTTGGGGCTGGGTCCAAAGAAGCAAATTTTAGTATGGCGCTGGGCAAAAAACTCGACCATTTTTTAAAAATGCAAATCTGAACAAGATTGCTGACGTTGCATATTTAGCCTCCGGTACCACCGGCGTTGCTTCCCCTGCAGCTTCATGAGCTACAGAGGAAGCCGAGGAAAGCAGGACTGCAAGCCTATCTCTGTTATAGTCGCTGCATCCATCCATGAATGCCACCCACAACCCCTGCTTCCTGGGCCTCTTAGAGCACCCGCCCTTCAGGCCACCCACACAAGTGCCCTACACCCGTAGGGGATCCCTGAGAAATCCTTCCCTTCGCTGCAGGCCCCTGCAGCAACTTAATTTAATTTAATTTATCTTTCAATTTCTACCCCGCCCCTCCTGGCAAGCCGGCTTGGTTGATGACCTGCGTCAAAGCTTCATTACAGGAGCCGTTCTGAGTGCACACCAGCCGGGCTTGGTGCAAGTGGCATATAAATCCGACCGGCACTGAGACGGTCATATGTAGTACGACTATTTGTAGGACCTTGTTGTGTAGATTCCTAACCCGCAGGAGATCTTTTTCTCAGCAATTGCAAGAGGTGAAGCAGCCCTCAGTTCCCACAGGAATTATTTACCTTGTTTATATCCCCTCCCCCCCCAATTAGGGAAGCAAAGCAGTTTACATCATTCTCTTCTCCTCCCTTTCATCCTCTCAATAACCCTGTGGGGTAGGCTAGGCAAGGCTTCGATGGCAGAGGGGGGATTTGAGACGGGGTTTCTCTGATCCTACGCTTAAGACTGACACTCCCAATCAGGGATCCAGGCAACCTTGGCGTTTTGCAAGAGCTCCACAGGGGTTATATGGCCTTTCCCAGAAGTACGGATGGCCGCTGACATTACTAGACGTCCCTGGAGCCCCGTTCCCCTGTTGTCCTACAGGCCTAGTCTCTTTTTCCACCATGAAAATGGTAAATGACTGATTGTTTAGCCTAGTAAGGAGAGGACTGAGAGGGGATCTGATAACCATCTTCAAGTATTTAAAAGGCTGCCATGTAGAGGATGGAGCAGAGTTGTTCTCTCTTGCCCTGGAGGGACGGACCAGAACCAATGGGATGAAGTTAATTCAAAAGAAATTCAGTCTCAACATCCGGAAGAAGTTCCTGACAGTCAGAGCGGTTCCCCAGTGGAACAGGCTTCCTCGGGAGGTGGTGGGTTCTCCATCTTTGGAAATGTTTAAACAGAGGCTGGAGAGCCATCTGACAGAGAGGCTGATTCTGTGAAGGTTCAGGGGGGTGGCGGGTGACAGTGGATGAGTGATAGGGCGGTGAGTGTCCTGTATAGTGCAGGGGGTTGGACTAGATGGCCCAGGAGGTCCCTTTCAACTCTATGAACAAGGGGTCATGCCATGCACTGGCCACCAAGGGGTGGGTGCAGAAACCTTAAAGGGAAGGATCGATGTACAGACAGGCCTTCTTCCCCATGCGTGCCTCACGATGGGCCGTCTTCCAAGCTGCACCCTATTCATCGCCACCCCTCCTTTAACTGCATCTGATTTTACCTGGGGGGTTGTGAAAAGATAGCTATCTAAGCGCATAATGTGCTTTCCACAAAGAGGTTGAACATGACCGACTCTGCTTGTTTGCATTTGAGAAGTCCCACGGTAAATATTAACCCAGGTCAGCTACTGGGGATAAAAGCAGGGATTTAAAGCCACAGTAGCTGTTCTGATGACTAGCATTTCTGGGAGCGAGTAAGACAACAGTCTCCCCTCGGTGATTTCCTGCCTTTGTTCTCATACTGAAATGTAGTCGTTTTGCTAAGGAATGGTCTTGTGGCGTCTCCCCAGTCCCCTCAACAGCCAACTGAGACACCACCCTTTCGGTTCAGATGAAAAGCAAAATGGGTGAAATCAAAAGTAGCTGCTGAGTAGGGGGGTTGGACTAGATGGCCTGTGTGTCCCCCTTCCAACTCTACGATTCTTGGATTTTAGAGCTTGCATCAGGTCAGCTGCAATATTCTAGGCCTCTAGTAGTAAGAGGAGTTGGTTTTTATATGCCGCTTTTCTCTACCAGAAGGAGTCTCAAAGCGGCTTACGATCGGCTTCCCTTCTTCTCACAACAGGCACCCTGTGAGGCAGGTGGGGCGGAGAGAGCCGTGACAGGACTTCTCGGTCAGAACAGCACTATCAGGACTGTGACTAGCCCAAGGTCACCCAGCTGGCTGCATGTGGAGGAGCGGGGAAGCAAACCCAGCTCGATAGAAAAGAAGCGGCTGCTTTTAACCACTTAGCATTTCTGGAAAGCCCTTGGAGGAGAAGCATATCTCATGGCTTGTGCCACTCTGGGCTTAACACTCAATCAGGGTGGCTATCCTGCCCCTGAGAGCCTCCTCCTCCAACCGGCTTGCCTGTCTGTCTAGCGGCCAGCCAATCGTCTTCCGCCACTCACCCTTGACCACCCCCTCCTCCTTCTACTTCCCTCCGAGGCTCGGAGGCTGCAGATCCCTGCTACGTGAGAGCTGCCCCTCCAAGGGGCCTCCAGCCTGCAGCCTTTCCAGGTCCTTGGGGGAGGGGGGAGGCCGTCCACATAGTTCTTCCACCCACCCCCGATCTAGCACCCATTGTATTCCTGAATGCAACAGGCTTGGTCCCTAGTCTTAAAATAAAAAAAATATTAGGATATTTTTGCTACTGACGCTTCAAAGAAAACCACCATTTTCTTCCCCAATGTGTAGAAAAATGGCAGTTCCCCATCCCGAATTTCTTCTCGAGGCATTGCTCCCAGTTTTAAAAGTCCATGTTACTCCAGTAATGACTGCACCAAATATCACTTCTTAAACAGAGTAATATACAGAATCATTACTATTCACTTTTAAAAGCATGCTTCTAGTCCTCATTATAAAGGCACGTGAGTAGCTTCTACTCCAAATGGTTGTTTTGAAACGTGGGGAGGATTTTAAAGATACCGTGGACTGCCTAGAGACAGATAAGTGGATTCTAACACAAATCCGGCCTGGACACTCCCAAGAAGAGCCTTTCTCGACTTTTTTTACTGTCGGGAAACCCCTGAAACATTCTTGAGGCTTCGAAAAACCCCAGAAGTGGCCCAATCGTGCAGAATATGGTTGGGAAGCAGAGCTGTGGACACACCCACCTGAGGCCCCTCCCCTTCCCACCCCCTCCAGGCCCCTCATTGGCTATTTTGGCAGGGGGCGGGGCGGGTCAACATGTCCATATACGGTCATATCACCCGATAAACGTTTAGCACATTTTAAAAATATGTAAAAAAAAAAATTTGGGAAACCCTTCCAGGGCCGTCAAACAACCCCAGGGTTCCACGAAATCCTGGTTGAGAAAGCCTGGCCTAAATAAACAAATGCAGACCTCAATCTTTATCTTCGTCAGAATTTGTTTGCCAGCTTGGAAAGGCCTCTGGCATTTACTAGGAAGCCTTAAAGGAGAGAGCCAGAGCAAAGCAAGCGAACGGCGCCATAAAAGATATCTGTGGACTCGGCCGAAGACATTTTACAGCATCAGTGAAAACTGCGGCGTAAATAATGGGCAGGATTTTTTCTGGCTCCGAGAAGAGATCGGTTTATTTGCAGCCATGTGGATCGGTAAGGAGAGCGTCCCTGCCATTTGTCACATGGATGACTTATCTGGCTGGAAGCTATTATTAGAAGAAAAAGTGAAGCGGGAAAATGATAGCTTTCGAGCCACGGCGGCAATCAGAAACAGCACCCAGCCTACACTTTTCTCCTTAAGTGAAGCAAAATCCAAATCTAAACAATCTTAGCGAAGACCAGGGGAGAGTAAAAGGGTTTGTGTGTGTGTGTGTGGATGAAATTGCTTCCAACATACGGCTTCTTCACATTTAAATTTAGGATAATCCTAAGCATGTTTTCTCGGGAAGAAGTTCCGCCTGCTTCACTTCCGGGTCGGTGGGCACAGAAGCCTTCCAAATTGTCATTAAAAACAACACTGTTCGATACCAACAAAATGCTGCCCCCAAGGGGACCCCCTTCCTATCCAAAGTTTCCCCCTTCCGCTTACAGCCCATTTATTTAAATTTTTGGTCATGTCAACCTCCCCCTCCCGAAATGGCCAATGATGGGCCTGGAAGGGGTGGGAAGGGGAGGTGTTCCCAGGTGGGTGTGTCCACAGCTTTGCTTCCCAACCACGTTCTGCACAATTCGGCCATTTCTGGGGTTTCTCGAAGTCTGAAGAACGTTTAAGGGATTGCTCAGCGATAAAGAAGGAGAAGAGTTGGTTCTTATATGCCGCTTTTCCCTACCCAAAGGAGTCTCAAAGCGGCTTACAGTCACCTTCCCCTTCCTCTCCCCACAACAGATACCCTGTGAGGGAGGGGAGGCCGAGAGAGCCCTGAGATTACTGAAGAAGAAGGAGGAGAGTTGGTTCTTATATGCCGCTTTTCCCTACCCAAAGGAGTCTCAAAGCGGCTTACAATCGCCTTCCCTTTCCTCTCCCCACAACAGACCCCCTGTGGGGTGGGTGAGGCTGAGAGAGCCCTGATATCACTGCTGGGTCAGAACAGTTTTATCAGTGCCGTGGCGAGCCCAAGGTCACCCAGCTGGGGGAGTGCAGAATCGAACCCAGCATGCCAGATTAGAAGTCCGCACTCCTAACCACTACGCCAAACTGGCTCTCCAAAGTTGCAAAGAAGGTTGAGAAAAGCTGCCGTAGAGACTAGCAAAATTAGGGTGCCACCTGACTCCTGTTTCATTTCGCTGCTAACTCCTTAACGTTCGGCTTTTATTCCTGTTTGTTGTGCCGGCTTTGGGGGGTGATTAGGAAGAAATGGGGGTGGGGGTGGGGTTAACCTCAGGATGGGACAAACTAGTCTAAAACTACTCACTGAAGAAGGCTTCGGTGCTGGAGAGAAAGCCAGCGTGGTACGGTGGTTAAGAACGACCCCTGATTACTCACCGAGAGGGGTCCTTCTCCTCAGGGGTCAGGAGGACAGCTTGATGGGTGTTTCCCAGCTCTCTTTGAGGGAGGCAGGTAATTTAAATATTCTGTCTTCCTGCGGGAAACGCCCCTCTCAGCCAGTCGGTATCTCCGGAGAGTCCTTCATATCCTGTGCCATCACTGCTATAACGTAAGCTTGTTAACACCAGACACAGACAAGACACCGAGGAAGGAGGGCAAGGAAGACTAACACAAACAGAACTATATCAACTAATCTACCCGTCAGGCGTCTACTCTCAATGCCCCTATGCCATTTGTTTTTTTTTTTTTTTTTTATATTTCTGAACCTCCAAATGGAGAACTCCACAACTACTAAATAAGTTACAGCGCGATGGACCTCCCTACTGGGTGGGACAAGCTGTCCTCCTGACCCCTGAGGAGAAGGACCCCTCTCGGTGAGTAATCAGGGGTCGTTCTCCCTCTGGGTCAGGAGGACAGCTTGATGGGACCTTAAAGAGCAGTCCCAAACCCAGGGCGGGAAGTTAAACCAGGTCCATCACGTGGGACAGAACTCTGCGCCCGAAGGCCGCCTGTTCCATCTCCCCTTGCTGAATCTTATAATGCCTCGCAAACGTGGAGGGCGTGGCCCAAGTCGCGGCCTTGCATACCTCCTCCACCGAGGCTCGCTTGGCGAAGGCGGCTGAAGCGGCCGCACTCCGCAGGGAATGGGCGGTGATGCCCTCAGGCACCCTCTCCCCCGTGGCCCTGTAGGCCTCAACTATGCATGCCCGCACGGATCTGCTGATGGCAGCCTTGGATAAGGACTGCCCCCTCTTGTCTCCTGAGACCCCAATAAACAACGTCTCAGTCTGCCTGAAATCGCTAGTCCTGGCAATGTATACCTTGAGGGCCCTCTTGACGTCCAGCTTATGCCAGACCTTCTCCTGATCCGAGCTAGGATGAGGAAAAAATGCGGGCAAACTGATCTCCTGCGTGCGGTGAAACCTAGACTCCACCTTGGGCCTAAATAAAGGATTCACCCGAAGCACCACTCTGGAATCCCTGAAGATACAGAGATTCTTGTCTACGGACAATGCCCCCAACTCGGACACTCTTCTAGCAGAAGTGATAGCCACGAGAAAAATCGTTTTTAGACTAAGTGTGGGAAGAGACACCGATCTAATCGGCTCAAAGGGCTCCCGTGTCAATGCCCTGAGTACTAACCCCAAATTCCAAGTGGGAAAAAGATGTTTGGGTGGCGGCTCCATCTTAGCAGCCCCTTTTAAAAACCTGATGACATGCGGATGCTTGGACAACGGAAGCCCCCCTTGCAAGCCTAGCACTGTGGACAATGCGGCCACCTGCCTGCGCAGCGTCCCTGAACGCAAACCTGACTTGAGACCATCCTGTAAAAACTCCAGGATGCTGCTAATCTTCGGACAGGAGGAAGACACAGCCTTCCTCCGGCACCACCTCACAAAAGCCTTCCAGGAACAGTTATAAATTCTAACGGTGGAGGCCCTCCTGGAAGCCATGATAGTGTCTGTAACAGCTAAGCTGTACCCTTTCCGCCTCAGGCCCGCCCTCTCAGTAGCCAAGCGGTCAAATTCCACCATCCTGGTCGAGGGTGTCGAAGAGGGCCCTGAGACAGCAGGTCCTCCGTCACTGGAAGTGTGAGGTGTGGTCCCACTGACATCTGCATTATCGCTGAAAACCACCACCTCCTGGGCCACCACGGAGCCACGAGGATGACCTCTGCCTGCAGGAAGTGAATTCGTCTGAGTAGCTTTGGTAATACTGGAACTGGCGGAAACGCGTACATGAGTCCGTCCGGCCAGGGCGCCGTCAGCGCGTCTGTCATTTCCGCCCTCGGATGATAGTACCTGCTGCAGAACCGGTCCACCTGATGGTTCTGGCTGGAAGCAAACAAGTCCATTATGGGACGACCGAAGTGTACAGTGATAAGGTGGAACGCCTCTCTGCTTAGAGACCATTCCGCTTCTACTACTCGCTGTCGACTGAGCCAATCTGCTTGGGTATTCAGAGTCCCCTGAATATGTTCTGCTCTCAGCGACGCCAGATGCTTTTCTGACCACGACATCAGCCTTTCGGCTTCCTTTTGCAACTTGCCGGACCTGGAACCACCCTGGTGATTGACATAAGCCTTGGCGGTTACATTGTCCGTCCTGACTAAAACATGCTTCCCTTCTACCTCCTGCTGGAAGAATTGTAGGGCCAGGACTATCGCTCTCAACTCCAACAGGTTGATCTGCTGCTTTTTCTCGGAAGGTGACCAAAGTCCCTGAGTGGGTGAATCGTTCAGCGTTGCTCCCCAGCCGGATAGGCTCGCATCCGTATACAGTTGCTGGAACTGATTGAACAGGAACGGCTTTCCCTTGATCAGATTCGCTCTGACTGTCCACCACACCAAGCAGTTCTTGGTGTGTAGGTCCAAAGCTACTAGTAGATCCTTCTTCCGGGCAATCCTGTTTTGAAAAGGCCGTAATGCTTTCTGCAACGGTCTGGCTCTTGCCCGTCCCCACTGCACTGCTTCTGCATCTGCGACTAGTATTCCCAGTACACTGGCCAATTGGAGCAGTGAAGACCTCTTTGCCCGAATGACCTGGGAGACCAGCTGAATGGTTTTCAACACCTTGGCCTGGGGAAGGAACAGGGCGCACCTGATCGTATCTATCACCACCCCCAAATGCTCTAGGCGTTGAGTGGGTACTAACGAACTCTTTTCCCGATTCACTAGGAACCCAAATCGCTCCAGCACCTCTATGGACCTCCTGGTGAACTCCTCCGCAAGCCTGAGAGTGGGGGCGCGGATCAAGAGGTCGTCCAAATATGGGTGAATGTGGATACCCTCCTGTCTCAGTATGGCCACTAGGTTTACCACTAATTTGGTGAACACCCGCGGAGCCGAGGACAAGCCGAAGGGGAGAGCCCGATACTGATAGTGCCGCCCCTCTGCGCAGAAACGCAGATACCGCCTGTGTTCTGTTGCGATGGGCACGTGCAGGTATGCTTCCTGAAGATCTAGGGACGTGAGGAACTCCCCCTGTTGTATGGCCTCTGTTATGGACCTTAAGGTCTCCATCCTGAATTTCCTGAGAGGAATGAAAGTGTTCAGGAAACGGAGGTTTAGAATGGCTCTCCAGTCCCCATTTTTCTTTGGAACGGTGAACAGGAGAGAGTAGACTCCCTGACCTCTTTCCGATTCCGGTACTGGTTCTATTGCTTCTATAGCTACAAGATGCTCGATTGCCTTTAGCATGCGAGCCCTCTTTTCTGGAATATGGGAGACCGGAGAAGGGAAGAAATGATCTGGTGGGCGACGGCCCAGCTCTATTCTGTAACCCCTCCGGACCAACTCCTGAGCCCAGGAGTCTATGCGCGGATCCGTCCACTGTTCGTGGAAGGCAAGTAGTCTCCCCCCCACTGGAAGGGACGGTGAGTCACGCCTGAGAGGTCTTGTTATCTCCGTCTGAACGGTCAGCTCTGTTCCTGTACCTCCTGAACCTGGCATTGAATCCCCCCCTACGGGAGAATTGTCTAGACTGACCCCAGGAACCTCTTCTGCCTTCCGGTCGATATCTGGGGCCTGAACCCTGGTTCCGGAAGGCTGAGGGAAAGGGCTTGCCATCCCTGCGGATGCGCCGGGGAAAAGCCTTCTTCTTGTCCCTGGTTTCAATTAGGACCCTGTCTAAGGAATCCCCAATAAGTTTGTCCCCCTGGAATGGGTAGGCCACCACCGTGGTTTTAGAGTGCGGGTCAGCCGGCCAAGCCTTGAGCCACAGCAATCTCCTGGCCACTGATGCAGAGGCCATAGCACGTGCTGCAAATACAACAATGTCCAGAGATGCGTCTGCATTGTACGCAGAAGCTTTCAAAATTCTGTTGGTCCCCTCCTGAAGTCTTCCCTCAGAGTCTGGGATGAGGGACAACAACTTTTTACACCATGCCATGGAAGCCCTGGCTACCACTGAGGCGGTAGTGGCCGCCCGGATGGACATTGCCATGGCTTCGTGTGCCTTACGTAGGGCCGATTCTGCCTTTCTGTCCATTACGTCTCTCAGATAGCCCTCTCCATCTTCAGACACCAAGCCCGACGTTTGGAGTGCTGCAACCGGACCATCAATGACTGGCACCTGCAAAAAAGATTCTGCATATTCTGGTAAGGCATACATCTTACGAATAAAGGAGGGGAACTGTTTAGTGACCAGCGGCTTTTCCCATTCTGCCCTTATTTTCCTCTCGAAGGATTCTGGCAAAGGAAAGTTCTTTAGATTAGTTTCAGGTTTGGGAAAAAATTCCCCACTACCCTTAGGGCCATAGAATTTCCTGGTCTGTTTGCAAGGGGGTTCCTCTGAGCCAGACTGTTTCAAATCCAGGATAGAAATGGATTTGTTAAGCAGAAACTGAAAGTCTTCAACATCAAAAAATCTCTCAGTCTGTGGAGGCACCTGGATTGGTTCAACCTCCTCCTCATCTGTAATAAACTCCAAATCGCCCTCCTCTCGTTCTCTGGTATCCACCTCCTCCTCTGAAGAATGATATCTCTGTTGACTACAGTGTGGTCTCTTTCGGGCTGCCTTGGTAGGCCAGCGAGGCCTGGAGCTAGAGGCCTGAGGAGACCTCCTGTGGGAATAGCTTCTTCTGGAAGCCCTGGATTCTGGGGAGGACGAACGGGAACGAGAAATGGAGGCTCTGGAACCCTGGGGTAGAAGCTGCTGGCACACCTTTGCAATCTCGGCCTGTACAGTACTCTGCGTAAGCCTAACAAACTCTGGAGGTAAATTAAACTGGCCTTGATTGGCCTCTACATTACCCTCCTCCAGGCGTTCTGCAACGTTCTTCTGCCCAGCTGAGGGCCCTTCTGGCTCTCTCCTCCTGTGGCCCGCGCCTGGATCCTGCCCTTCACCCGTAGCCGCTGTGTTAGTCGGCTTGGGAGGGCGTTTAGGCTGCTTTGCGGCTCTCGCGGCTTTAGAGCGCTGTCCTTGCTCTGCCGCGGCCGATGCAGCTGTTGCGGGGTCGGGCGCAGCCGTTCCGGCTGCCTCCGACATTGCTCCGACCCCGGCGCTCCCAATCCGCGGCTCGGTGTCCTCCTCAGAGGAAAAGCCGCCGTCTCTTCGCTCCGCCGCCATTTCCCGCCGAAAAACAAAATGGCCGCCGCAACGCACGCGGCCGTCGCCGGCTTCTCCCTTGCTGCCCGATCCGGCGCAGCCGAGGGGTATTGAGCCCAAAAACAGGATCACCAGCCGGGAGGAATGGGGAAAATGGAAGGGAGGAGGTAAAGGAAGGATTGGGAAAAGACTACTAGGGAATCTTCTTCAAAAACCTAGAGACGCCTAGACTCTAGCTGCTCCCTCTAACGAGGCAGGAAGAAGACTGGCTGAGAGGGGCGTTTCCCGCAGGAAGACAGAATATTTAAATTACCTGCCTCCCTCAAAGAGAGCTGGGAAACACCCATCAAGCTGTCCTCCTGACCCAGAGGGAGAACAGTGGCCTCTAAGCTAACGACATAGGCTAGATATAGGCCAGGAAAAATGTTTTCACAGTCAGAGTAGTTCAGCTGTGGAATCGGCTGCCTAAGGAGGTGGTGAGCTCCCCCTCACTGACAGTCTTCAAGCAAAGGTTGGATACACACTTTTCTTGGATGCTTTAGGATGCTTAGGGCTGATCCTGCGTTGAGCAGGGGGTTGGACTAGATGGCCTGTGTGGCCCCTTCCAACTCTATGATTCTATGGAGAACCGGGTTCGATTTCACACTCCTCCACATGCAGCCAGCTGGCTGACTTTGGGCCAGTCATGGGGCCCCCAGATGTTCAGGCTGATCCCGCATTTGACCAGGGGGTTGGACTTGACAGCCTCCAGGGCCCCTTCCAACCGCCTGATTCGAACTTGGGGAAGGGGACAAAGACGTGGACTGCCTCGAGTTCCTTGGGTGAAAAGTGGAAATCTGAACGCTGTGGCTGACTTTGAGCTGTCAGAGGCGCTTTCCCGTCCCGATCGATGGCCGATACGTGTAATTTCCCCATGTTTAGCAGCGACGTAAGATGTAATCCTGTATTCCCGGGGCGTGTGATGACTCAGGAGGCATAACTCTGCGTGCTGCGCTTCGTCCACAGTCGTCCGCTCCCTGAAGTTTGTCGATCCGCAGATACGGCATTAAATAGCTGCTGGCGACACGCCTGTCTAATGAAGTCAGGATTTTCCAAGAGCGCTTTCGGATTAAACTGCCTGTCAGCAGCCCCCCTTCCGTCTTCTGCGGCACCTGTGTGTAAACACAACACAGCGCTCGGGAGCTTTAAGTCCCAGGCAGACATCGGGACCATGAGAAGTCCCCTGAACCGTGATCCATCCAGCTTCAATCCTCCAATGGGATCTAAAGAGATGCTGGCTGCTAACTGGTATCCTGTAGCAGTCTGCAGCTATATTTGGACATCACGGACAAACATCAGTTTGGAAGAAGAAGAGTTGGTTCTTATATGCTGCTTTTCTCTACCCGAAGGAATCTCAAAGCGGCTTACATTCGCCTTCCCTTTCCTCTCCCCACAACAGACACCCTGTGAGGGAGGAGAGGCTGTGAAAGCTCTGTTATTACTGAAGAAGAAGAAGAGTTGGTTCTTATATGCTGCTTCTCTCTACCCGAAGGAGGCTCAAAGCGGCTTACAGTCTCCTACCCTTTCCTCTCCCCACAACAGACCCCCTTGTAAGGGGGGGGGAGGCTGAGAGCCCTGAAATAACTGAAGAACAAGAGTTGGTTCTTATATGTCTCTTTTCTCTACCTGAAGGATTCTCAAAGTGGCTTCCAGTCGCCTTAGAATCATAGAGTTGGAAGGGGCCATACAGGCCATCTAGTCCAACCCCCTGCTCAACGCAGGATCAGCCCAAAGCATCCTAAAGCCTTCCCTTTCCTCTCCCCACAACAGACACCCTGTGGGGTGGGTGAGGCTGAGAGATCCCTGATATCACTGCTCGGTCAGAACAGTTTTATCAGTGCCGTGGCGAGCCCAAGGTCACCCAGCTGGCTGCATGTGGGGGAGTGCAGAATCGAACCCGGCATGCCAGATTAGAAGTCCGCACTCCTAACCACTACACCAAACGGGCTCACGTTATGGTTCCTATCTATACATTCTAATTTTACATTCTATTTCTTGATCAGAGTAGCAGATCATCCGTTGAGAAACTCCGGAAACCTTCTTCAGGCTTTGAGAAACCGCAGAAGTGGCACCACCATGCTGAATATGGTTGGGAAGCAGAGCTGTGGGCCCCTCCCCTTCCCATCCCCTCCAAGCCATTAGCCATGTTGGGAGTCATGACCAGTCAGAGGAGACATATTGACCTGGATAGACCAGTGCACTGGCTCAGGATAAGGCAGCTTCATGAATTCAAGCCGACTGCAGCTTGTAACCTGAGGAAGACGCTCCTGGCAGGAAACACGAAGAGTCGGAGAAGGTTCATGTTGCAACTTCTTTCTTCAGTTCCTCCTCTTTGCCTCACTTCCTCCAGATTGCAATCTGAGGAGACCCAGTGCTGCAAACAAGCAAATCTATGAGGCCTTGTCCATCTCAACGGTGGCCTAGTTGACTCTTGGAGGAAATACACTCCACAAGGGAAGGTGGGGGGGGGTCTCTTGTTGCCAACTCCATGACAGCCTAAATGTCACTCCGAACTACCCGGAGAGGGAGAGGGAGGACCAATCAGGGTGCAACCCATTGCTGGCTACACCGTGATTGGCCCTATTCTATCTCAGACAGCCAGGACACTCCGCTGTTTCACAAATATTAAGAGGAACAATCGATAAGGATGTATTACCCGCCACTCCCAAGTGGCTCATGGCGGGTTACAATAGTCTGAATAAAATCCCCAATAAAACTCCCAGTAAAACCCCAGACATAAAAACACGTAAATCCATAATCACAAGTCAAAGAGAGATACGACAGAAAAAAAACAATTCAAACTACAGTCCATTTCCCCCCACTAGAAATCTCATAGAGGGAGGTGGGAAAAGGGGGGCAGGTGGAACCCGCAGCCGCCATACACAATGCTCTATCCCGGAAGGGGGGGGGCATACAGATCTTCCTTGCCGCGGCCGGCCTCAACCAGAGACCTGGCGGAAGAGCTCTATTTTGCAGGCCCTGCGGAACCACATGGCCCGCTGCTCCTCCGGGAGCTCATTCCACCAGCAAGGGACCACTGACTCACTAAAAAGGTAACCAGGGTGTCAAAACCATGTATTCCTACTTTTGCAAGTTGCTGTTTTTCTCTGCTTTTGATCCTGTATAACCGATTACCTTAGGTATGAATTGGAGTTGATTTAGAGTAGTGTAGCTAGCAATAGGAATACCGTCTGAGATGCTTTGATCTGTAGGGAAGTGCTTTCTCTCTCTCTTTCTCTTTCTTTCTCTCTCTCTCTTTCTCTCCCTCTCTCTCTCTCTCTCTCTCTTTCTCTCTCTCTCTCTCCCTTTCTCTCTTTCTCTCTCTCTCTGACCTTGGGGCAGGAGGCACCGGTTAGAGCTTGTGGCATCTGGAGGATTTCACACCCAAATGGGCAGGCAGGAGGAGCCAGAGGGTTGGAGGTTAAACCAGAGTAATGGATTACAGGTAGTCAGTCTTAGCAAAGATTTTTATATGTAAGCACTGTTGCGTCTTCAATAAAGAGGTTTTCTACAACTAAGTCTGCGACTTGGCAGCAATCAGCTGGCATCACGCACAGAGAAGACAAACTGCTGTCCTTTTTCAAAGGGGGGGAAAAGGAATGAGGTCAAAGACGACTTGGAAAAGCAGAAGCCAAAAAAAGATCCAGAAAACTATGGTGACCAAATATGGTGTCACCTGGAGCAACTGCTTGTACAACAAGATCTCTGCGAGGAAGATAAAGGAAAGAATTTCTTACTCCGAAGAGCAAGCCTGCGCCAGCTTAGTCAGTGAGCCACAAGCTGCTAGATGCTCAGCAACTTTAAAGCTTTTACATAACCTATTATGAAACACAACCCAGTACGTCTCCCTCCATTTATCATTAACTATTTATAAATTTATAAATATTCCGGACTGCATTTGCTTTTGCAGAGCGGCGGCAACCGGCACATCTGGGCTATTTAAGGCTCTAACTAGCGCTCCAAAGAAAAGCATCCAAGTCACAACACAAAGCAACCCAAAGTCAACAGACACCTGTGAATATTTGAATCTGACTCCTCAAAGTCCTTTCCTGCTCTTATACAAATGAGGGCTGGGGTTCAGGGGTCATTATGTTATTGGGGGCATGTACATTCCTTATGGACCATAAGGAAGGCCGAGAAAGCTGGAGAAGACTCTTGCAAGTCCCTTGGACTGCAAGGCGAACAAACCGGTCAGTCCTAGAGGAGATCAGCCCTGACTGCTCCTTAGAAGGCCAGATCCTGAAGATGAAACTCAAATACTTTGGCCACCTCATGAGAAGGAAGGACTCCCTGGAGAAGAGCCTAATGCTGGGAGCGATCGAGGGCAAAAGAAGAAGGGGACGACAGAGAATGAGGTGGCTGGATGGAGTCACTGAAGCAGTCGGTGCAAACTTAAATGGACTCCGGGGAATGGTAGAGGACAGGAAGGCCTGGAGGATCATTGTCCAGGGGGTCGCGATGGGTCAAGCACGACTTCGCACCTAACAACACAAAAGACCTCAACAGGATAGCTCTTCTAGCCTCTCTTCTCCCCTTTGACAGAAGATAAGCAATTTGCTGTGTTCTGCTTCCTTGGGCAATGTCAATGCAATGTGTTCAGCGGCATAAAATGGTTGGATTGTAATGCTAACATTTCTTTCGTATCCTCTAGAGCAGGGGTAGTCAAACTGCGGCCCTCCAGATGTCCATGGACTACAATTCCCAGAAGCCCCTGTCAGCATACGCTGGCAGGGGCTTCTGGGAATTGTAGTCCATGGACATCTGGAGGGCCGCAGTTTGACCACCCCTGCTCTAGACCCACAGATTCTATACTAAGCACCTCAGAAGTAGAACGTCATTGCATCTCAAGGTTTTACGTATTCTGACGAAGTATAATACCAAACTGTGGTTCTCCAAGGATCCATGCACTACAATTGCCATGAGCCCCCGACAGCATGGTGCTAGCACAGCCTCATGGTGATTGTAGTCCACAGGCATCTGGAGAGCCACCGTTTGCCCCTCCTCCCCAGCTCTAGCAGATCCCGTTTTTTTTTTTTTTTGGTGCTTGGGGCTTTGTGGGGGAAGGCTGGCTGTCAGGCTGGGAATTATTTCCAAGAACAAAGCATGAATTCTCACGCCGCTCCAGTGGGAGTTGGGAAGCCATGTTACTCCAGTGAGAGGGGGGGGGGAGAAATCATTCTTACCCATCACCATTCCATTCCAGGCTGCTTAAACTCCCACAAAAGCTGTCCAAAAAAGGTTTTCAGAAATCCTTTCAGTGTCGGAAAGAGCGGCAAACCCATTTCATCGCCGCTCTCTGGGCAAAGATCCAGATGCTGTACCTTATGTAGCGATTTAGAAAGCACAAAAAGCGCTTTCATGGGAGTTCGAAAAAAAGTACAAAAGAACTGCGGTGAACCCGGCATCTCCTCCCCGTTCCAAGTCCTAAAATGCAAAACAGTCAAGGATTTTAATTACCAGCCCCACATTTTGCTTTTATTGTCTACCAACAAAAGCTGATGTGCTGCATATGAAATGCAAGGTGCATTAAAGGCGTGGAGGGGGGGGGGGATGAAGCTGTTCTTTTTGGCACCCAAGTGCCTTGAGCATGCTCAGCAGGCCTCCGGCCAAGCATCAAGGGGTTGCAAAATCCAGATGTCACAAAATATTGTGCGGGATGCATTTCCACGATACATTTCTCCCCCTGCACCATGGGGGGGGGGGGAAACGTGTACAAACAAAAAATGCATTTGCTAATGTAAATTTCAGCCCTTTCTCTGTAAGAACAGCTCTAAAAGAACTGCGGATGGCTCAAGGTCACCTCAAGCCCAGCTGCATGTGGAAGAGCGGGGAATCAAACCCGGCTTTTCCAGATTGTAGTCCACTGTTCTTAACCACCAGGCCAAGAGGCTGAATCTACGTCAGACAACTAAAAGTAAGAAGTTGCTCTTCGAAGACTCGTAGACAGAGCGCAGATGCCTGGGTATTTGAGAGAGCCCACCATCCATCTGAAGTTTTTCTGAAAATAGCCCTCTCCTGCCCTTTCCATGTATTTAGACCAACTTTGCAACAACACTTTGAAGAAGAAGAGGAAGAAGAGTTGGTTCTTATATGCCGCTTTTCCCTACCCGAAGGAGTCTCAAAGTGGCTTAGAGTCACCTTCCCTTTCCTCTCCCCGCAACAGACACCCTGTGAGGGAGGTGAGGCTGAGAGAGTCCTGATAGAGCTGTTCAGTCAGAACAGCTTTATCAGTGCTGTGGCGAGCCCAAGGTCACCCAGCTGGCTGCACGTGAAGGAGGAGCGGGGAATCAAACCCAGCTCACCAGATTAGAAGTCCGCACTCCTAACCACTAAGCTAGCTCTCTTTGTTGGAGTGTCACATGCTAGGCCCATGAGAGGGACATGCAACGGCTAGAAATAAGGAGAACCAAGGAGGAAGTGAACGCCCCAGTCTAGCCTGATCTTGGCGGATAAATCTTGGCGGATTAAAGAATGACAGAATCATAGAGTTGGAAGGGGCCATACGGGCCATCTAGTCCAACCCCCTGCTCAACGCAGGATCAGCCCAGAGCATCCTAAAGCCCCCAAGAAAAGTGTGTATCCAACCTTTGCTTGAAGACTGCCAGTGAGGGGGAGCTCACCACCTCCTTAGGCAGCCTATTCCACTGCTGAACTACTCTGACTGTCAAAAATTTTTTCCTGATATCTAGCCTATATCGTTGTACTTGAAGTTTAAACCCATTACTGCGTGTCCTCTCCTCTGCAGCCAACAGAAACAGCATCCTGCCCTCCTCCAAGTGACAACCTTTCAAATACTTAAAGAGGGCTATCATGGAAGCTAAGAGGGGTCAGCCCTGGTTAATACCCAGACAGGACAGTAGCAAGGAAGTTCAGGGTCACTATACAGAGGTAGCATCTCTTGGCTTGACAATCTGAGATGGGGTCGCCGTAAATCGGCTGCAACTTGACCAAGCTTTCTTCCGCCAAGGAGGACCAGTGGGAACTAGCAAAGCTTACTTTTGCCAAGGTTGCAAACCCATTTTAATCCACAGGTCTGAGTTAAGTTTTCTGAAGGTTTCTGTGGACATCACTGAAAGCTGGAAAAGTGTCATTTAATCAGACACATTTAGCATTCCAACTGTTGCGGGGATTTATTTTCTGTGATGGTTTTGGTAAGGCCTTGTCATTTGGCATGTCTTGGCGGTGCAGAAAGGCAGACGGTAATAATCTGACATGCAAACGAAACAGACCGATATTCAAAATGTGTGTTACACAGCAGGGCACCCTTTATTTACACACAGATCCTGTTTAACTAGGAATCGGCACAATTCATTCGTCCTTGGATAAACAACCCCTATACACATGAATACGTTTATCAGGCAAATCATTGATAAAGTATTGTTCTACCCCAGCCTTTCTCAACTTTTTTACTGTTTGAGAAACCCTTGAAAAATTCTTCCGGCTTCGAGAAGCCCCAAAAGTGGTGCGAATATGACTGGGGAGCATAGCTGAGTACATGGCCATCTAGGACCCCTCCCCTTCCCACCCCCTCCAGGCCCATCATGACCTATGTGGTCATAGCACCTCATAAATGCTTAACAAATTTTAAATAATGTATATATAAAAAATTAATTAACTGCCACCCATTCTGGAAACCCTTCCAGGGCCATCAAGAAACTCCAGGGTCGTTAAGAAACCCCAGGATTTCAATAAACCCTGGTTGAAAAAGCCTGTTCTCACAGATACCCCGGACTCTTGAGATTCTTTTATTACTGATGATGATTATAGGCCACACTCTGACGAAGGAAAGTCCATCCTGACTATCCAGCGGGAAACCCTTTCATTTGACTGAGGAGAGGGAGTAGCAAATCCTGCCTCACAACTGCCCCACCACCTTCCTGGAAAGAGAAAGAAATCGAGAGAGAGAGAGAGAGAGAGAGAGAGAGAGAGAAAGAAAGAGAGAGAGAGAGAGAGAGAGAGAGAGAAAGAAAGAAAGAAAGAAAGAAAGAAAGAAAGAAAGAAAGAAAGAAATCTGGAGAGAGAGAGAGAGAGAGAGAGAGAGAGAAAGAAAGAAAGAAAGAAAGAAAGAAAGAAAGAAAGAAAGAAAGAAAGAAAGAAAGAAAGAAAGAAAGAAAGAAAGAAAGAAAGAAAGAAAGAAAGAAATCTGGAGAGAGAGAGAGAGAGAGAGAGAGAGAGAGAGAGAGAGAGAAAGAAAGAAAGAAAGAAAGAAAGAAAGAAAGAAAGAAAGAAAGAAAGAAAGAAAGAAAGAAAGAAAGAAAGAAAGAAAGAAAGAAATCTGGGGAGTTGAGGGCCCTGATAGAGCTCAGTTCTGGAGGCTATAAATGGAATTACGAATGAATGAATGAATGAATGAATGAATGAATGAATGAATGAATGAACGAATGAGCTCCAGTCAGAATGCTATCATCAAAATAAATCTGTGCTAGAATCCCATGATACTCCACTGTGACGCTTACTAGGTGCCCTTGGGTCATTTACTACTTCTCACCCAACGGGAAATGTCACAAGAACTGGGAAAGGTGAGAGCACATGATTCCTTTGTGCCTGCCCTGAACTCCATTGTATAATCTCATGCACATGTCTTTTCTCAGAGACATAAGCCCAAGAGACATGCCCAGTCTCAAGAGCACAGGCCGGGGTAGTCGCCAAAAACACGCTCTGGAAGGAGTGCTATTTTCCATAGCTGACTTTGCTCTCTCATCTATCAAAGTTGAAGTTTCTATTACTGTCCTTGAAACGTTTGAAGAGGTTTTCTGGAATGGCTCTCCTGGCATTAGAGCTACTAAAACATACCGATCGTTTCCTATTCTGCCACAAAGACTTATTTTCTCCCCCCCCAAAAAACCCCACATGCTTTGCTGGTTGTGAGAATTTGGCTACCCTTCCACCTGCATTCACGAAATTCTGGCAGGCTCCAGACCACCAATGGCTCTTTTCTTTCTGGGCAGGAATTACTGGCATGTTCTTCGTACAAATGCACAGCACAGCCCTTTAGATTTACTTTATATTATATAAATACATATTGCATAATTCGTTTGCCATTTGTTTGGACTCTTTGTAAGTCTTATATGGGAAGAAAGCAAAGCAGCTTTTAAAAAAAATACTCACAAAACTAAATGATCTCTTGATCTCTTATATAATACAGTTCCCAAGAGTCTTTACAATAAAACCAAAATAGCTTTTGGGGGCTGCACAGCTTTGGCAGGGGTATGATTAGCATCCAGGACAAGTTAACAGGCTTGGGATATATCTGTGACAAGAATCTTCCAAACCCCATATTATTATTCTCTAGCAGGACTGTAGCAATCGCAAAACAGGCCAACAACTGATAAATATAGGGCTTTGCATGTATTTAGGGGAGATCCTAAGAAGGCAGAAGAACATCATCTTTTAGGTTAAAGAGCTTGATGATGATGATGATGATGATGATGGCCATTCAGCCAAATCCCACTCTTGGAGATCCTACAGCTGTTTCCAAGATTTTTGATCTTGCACCACTTCATTTAGTTGTGTAATGTTCTGGCCGGAGTCTATTTTGTGTACTTAACCACCATGTTCTTTATCAGCCTGGTTTCCTTTTCCACTGACCAGCCCTAGCACAATTCATTTCTCCATCAAGTTGAATCATATGATATGGCCAAAGGGAGTCAGCTGGAGTTTCGTGATTTTGCCTTCCAGGGATATATGAAGCTTTATGCCCTACGGCAGTGGTCCCCAACCCCCGGTCCAGGGACCGGTACCAGTCTGTGGATCAGTCGGTACCGGGCCGCAGCTCCTCCTCATCCTCCTCCCCGGCTGCTGCCTTGGGGGCTACCCTGCCACTTGGCCGCTGGTTCACCCAGTGGCCGCCATGGCTGGGGCTCCCCCTTGGTGTGGCACTGTGCAGCTTCTGCTGGCAGCACCCCCCAGTGGGCGGCGGGAAGTTGAACGCCGGCAGGAAAGCAAGCGGAGCAGACGGCAGCAGCGACATCCTTTGGCAAAAGACTACCACCACCCCGGGCCTCAGTAAAATTGTCAAGCATTGACCAGTCCTCGGTGATAAAAAGGCTGGGGACCACTGCGCTACGTTATTTCTTTGCTTGTGACTTTTGCTCTCTATGGAATCCGTAGAAGCCTTCTCCAGCACCAGAGCTTAAACTAATCAAGTCTCCTCTTGTCTGATTTTGTAATCACCCAACTTTCACAGTCATAAGTGGCTATTGGAAATATGACAGATTGAACTAATCTATGTTTGGTATTCAGGCTTATGTCCTTGCTATTCCAGCTTGAGTTAAATCAAACAGCTTGAGTTGAATCAAAAGAGTTTATGAAGTCTGAATCTGCTACAGGACAGGAAACGCAGGTAGTTTTCAGAAGGGGGAGGGTGGGGGACAGAAAGACTACGAAATGACAAAGAAACTGACCTGATCAACCTTGAGAAAGTACAGAATTCTGGAGCGGGAGTTGAGCAGAAAAAGGCTCACTAGTGCAGGGTTGTGTAGCTGTTGACCAAGAGAAAGTTAATCCAAGTATTCCCCATTGCTATGGATAGGCGTGAGTGTTGGGAGCCCAGATCCTATACATGAGAACTCCTTGGAGGAAAAAACGTGCCTTGTCATCTTAGCCTCAGCTGAATGAGAGCTTAGCTCAGCCAGATATTCAACAGGCAAAGAGCTCTGATCAGCAGAAGGGAATGAAGCTGCAGACAAACCAGGGCTTAGGCTCCAAAGTAGTTGCAGAAGCTCCTCATCCCTCTGCCCAGCCTCCGACTGCAGTTCCCTGTCTTGTCAGCCCACTTGGCTCACCTAAGCCAATAGCCAGGTTAGCAAGACAATTACAGACTGCTGAAGCCTGTGATTCAGTACAGAGTGAGGGCAAACAGGCTGCTGACAACCTACATTATCTAGGGGGTCTGGGTTGTGAACGCAACTTTGCAGCTTCTTGTGACCTGCCAATGATCTTACCTCACTGGATAGTCTGACCTTGCATTCTGTCTGTCCCCTTGGCATTCTGTTCCAGAGACTAAATCTTCCTGTTAACTCATCTGTGCTTCTTTCCAACTGGGAGCTGAAACCAGCACAGAAAGTTGAACAACGAAGAAAACTTGTGGGGGGAAAAATGGACTGATTTGAAATGTGACGTTACAGGGAAGTTTTACAGACACCGTGGAGTGCCAGAAAGACAAATCAATGGGTACTCGGTCAAATCACGCCTCCCTAGAAGCTAAAACAATGAAGTTAAGGCTAACATAGGTTTGTGCACAATCTGAGAAACCAAGACTCACTGAAAAATACAATAATGCCTTCAAAGTAGAAGGCAGCAAGGAAAGAGAAAGACCCAGCGTGAGATAGATTGACTCAATCAAGGAAGCCACGGCCCTCAGTTTGCAAGACCCAAGCAAAGTAGTTAACCATGGGACATTTGGGGGGACATTACTTCAGAAAAGTGACTTGACGGCACTTCACACGCAAAGAGACACACATGCGCACTCCCCTCTGCAGTTCTTCACAGCGCCCTAGCATGTTTCCTCAAATACAGGCCATGACCATTTTTCTTTGATTCGAGAAGCCAGCACTAAAATTTAGGTGTCAGCCTCCTATTCCAGTCTTAGGGATAAGCATTGCTGTATTTTGCAATCATGGGGACCACAGATAACAAGCTGGCGCCACAATGAAATTTATAGGCAACCGGGATCCTTGAAGTTGTCAAGACATGCTCAAATACCAAGTTTATGACTGGGCGCACACAAATGACGTAGGAAAGGAAATCCACCTACGAGTGAAGCCGAGATTTCTGCACGCCCTAGGGACTCCCGTAAGTGTGCCAAAAAAATGTAACAAAATTAAAAAGTATCCAAAAGTGACCCAACTAGGACTTCTTTTTCAAGGGGGGGGGACCATGGGCAGATAAGAAACTAGTCCACGCAAATACCCCAAAATTTAATCTTGCTGAAGAATATTCGATTTGGGGAAAGGTCTCTTTACCTGTAGCAGTACTTGATATATGACTAGGGGACAAGCATTCAGGAATATAACGGGCACTAGATTGGGGTGGGGTGGAAGAACTCTGCGGACAGCCTCCGCCTCCCCCCAGGACCTGGAAAGGCTTCAGGCAGCTGTTAGGGAACTCACCAGCAGGGGGAGCTCTCACACGGCAGGGATCTGCAGCCTCCGAGCCTCCAAGGGAAGTGGAAGGAGGAGGGGGTGGTCAGGGGTGGGGGATGGAATGCGATTGGCTGGCTGCCGGATAGACAGGCAAGCCGGTTGGAGGAGGAGGAGGCACTTGGGGCGGGACAGCCACCCTGATTGGGTGTTCAGCACTGAGTGGCACTGAAGCCATAAGACCGGCTCCTCCTCCAAGCCCTTACCAGAAGTATTAAGTGGAACAGGCAATACTAAAAATATAAATAAAATCTATCCCCATTCTTCGCAGGTTCCCAACTTATTCGTACAATCCCCCCCGTAACCGCCAATCCAAGAACATCCTCAGGCACGTCTTTCAAGATCAGGCGAAAAACGAACGACGCAGGAGAATGAGCAGATGGCGAACCGAAACACGCAGCCAAGTCACCCCCCCTGCGAGCTCAGCATTATCTCCCAAGCCCAGAGAGCCAGCCACGTACCTTGGATGCTTGAGGTGTTGAAATCACGTGAACGGTGCTCGGCTTGACGCCATTGGCTTTGGGTCGCTTGTAGAGAGCAAACCTGCTTTTCCGACGCCCTCTGTCGCCGTTGGGAAGGGAGCCATTGTACCTAAGGGGAGCACAAAGACAGAGGGGGTTTTTTTTCCGGGATGTTTGGTAGAAATGGAAGAGCTGGAAGTGGATCCATCAGGCAACTGCGAAGCGCGCACACATGACTTTATATTCTGCAGCAAGAAAACGCTCACTCCTGAAACCAAGCCAATGAATACTCCTTTTCCGCCCAAAAGCATTTGAAGAACTGGCTAAGATTCAGGGCTCTGCCGGTTCCTCTTAAGTCAACTTCTTGACAGTATAGCTACAAGACTCCATGAGTTTCCCAAGTATGACAACCCAATACTTCTGCTAGACTAACAGAAGTCGCCAGAGTTAGCTATCCTTAGACGAAGGCTACTCATCTGGGTTCAGGAAATAATGAACAACCATGTCCAGATCACGGGAGGTGATGGTACCACTTTACTCTGCTCTGGTTCGGCCTCACTTGGAGTCCTGTGTTCAGTTTTGGGCACCCCAGTTGAGTAGGGATGTGGACAAACTGGAGCATGTCCAGAGGAGGGAGGGAGGGAGGGAGGGAGGGAAGGAAGGAAGGAAGGAAGGTACACTCTCCAGAATAAGGAAGGAAGGAAGGAAGGAAGGAAGGAAGGAAGGAAGGAAGGAAGGAAGGAAGGAAGGAAGGAAGGAAGGAAGGAGGACCAGGTCTATGGGTATTTCCTTAGCCTTTTCAACCTTTTGACCATGAAGGAGCCTCCGAAATAATTTTTCAGGCTTCCAGAAGCCCCGGAAGTTATGTCAACTTCGAAGTGAAACACCACCCATGATGTCAGACCATCTTGAAGAGAACTGAAGGAAGGAGGGACAAGGAGGCTGTTTAATGAACAAGAGGCACTTTCAAAATTTAACAAGCTATGTCCCAAAGCATGCTAAATCCAATCACGTCCCTTTTAGGGCATTGGAATCTCGTCTAGAAAATTATCGGACTCTTAATTGTTCTCAGGCAAACATACACCGCAGTGCCTTAGTAGTTAATCCACCGAAGAGCGCATTGCATTAAAGTCAGTTCACATGATACGGCGCTTTGTAACATTCCAACCTATGTGGCGTGACGGACCCTGAAGCTGGGGGAGCTGGAAGAGGCGAAGAGAGGTTGAGACGTTCAGGGACTATCCAAAGACCACTTCAAATGGAGGATCTAACTTAGTTGCACTGTGCTGGACAGCTAGTTCGTAACAAATGAGGAGGAGAAGGAGGAGGAGCAGGAGGAGCAGGAGCAGGAGAAGATTACGACAACCTGGTTTCTATACCCTGCTTTTCCCTGCCTAAAGGAGTCTCAAGGCAGCTTACAATCGCCTTCTCTTCCTCTCTCCACAACAGACACCTTGTGAGGTAGGTGGGACCAAGAGAGCTCTGACAAGACTGCTCGGTTAGAACAGCACTATCAGGACTGTGACTGGCCCAAAGTCACCCAGCTGGCTGCACGAGGAGCGGGAAACCACCCATCTCGCCAGATTAGGAACCACCGATCTTAACCACAATGCCAATCTGACCATCAAAAAGACAAATAAATGGGTTCTAGATCAACTGAAACTCATATTCTCCCTAAAAGCTAAACCGACTAAAATGGCCCAAGGTCACTCGGTCGGCTGCATGTGGAGGAGCGGGGAACTAAACCCGCCTGGCCAGATTAGAAGCTGCCGCTCCTAACAACTATACCACTCTGGGCCAGAAACTACACTGGAGCATTTAAAGCTCCATAATTCCTTGGCTATTTCACAATCTTCCGTGCTTATTACCAAGAGCTGCAGCAAGAAAGCATGCTACGGATAAGTCAATTTAATTACTAATGCTCGTATTAAAACCAGCTGTAATCAACTGAAAACACCGTGGTAGAAAGTATCACATTCGAGCAACGGGTTTTGATAGTTGGACAGAAATTCTGCTTTCATTTTCTCTTTTAAAATAAAATAAGAGACCGGGCGGCAACCTCTCAAAAAGAAGGCTGGGGTCATGAGAGAAGAACAGGAATGGTGGGAGATGGCCCCAGATGAAGGACTTACTTAGGGGTGTCCAAACTGTGGCTCTCCAGATGTCCATGAACTACAAGTCCCATAAGCCCCTGCCAGTATGCACTGGCAGGGGCTCATGGGAATCAAAGTCCATAAATATCTGAAGAGCCACAGTCTGGACACCACCCCTGCAACATCTGATAGGCTGTAGCATCATTCTTCATGCACTGGCAGGGGCTCATGGGAATTGTAGTTCATGGACATCTGGAGAGCCACAGTCTGCACACCCCTGCGACGTTTGATGGGTTGTAGCATCATTCTTCATGCAGTGGCAGGGGTTCATGGGAGTCCATGGACATTGGAGAGCCGCGGTTTGACTACCCCTGGTGTAGATGGTTCACGCAATGAATAGCATTTACACTTTGTGATGCTAATAACTTGTAGACCTCTGTATAACAGATACTACAGAAGCATTTGGAGAGTTCGTTTCGATGATTTGGAACGTCTGAGAAATCGCTTTACACTGGAATAAACTGTTACTTGCGATCGCCAGCTTGAAAATCATTTCTTTTGCTTCGTTCATGGACAGGCACCCTTTGTGTTCACCAAACATGAACGCGACTATTCTCCATGGTGATTCATCACCACATCCCCTGGAATTTGTATCGCTCCCTCGAGAATCTACTGGAAAAGTCTTTGTAGCTTCATGTTGTTACTTCCAAAGCTGCCCTGTCCGACAAGGCCTGCAACTCCTAGAAAATGTGTAACATTTGCTCCTTTAGGAGCCTCCAAAATAGGGAAAGACTAGGGAAAGAAAAACAACAACAATAAACCCAGAACAACAATACATGCTCCTGCTGGTTTTCAACGTGCCGTTATCATTGGAATGACATCTAGTGCGTGGTTTAGGGACATTACTAATTTTATTGCAGCTGAATTACGCAACTCTTTTTTTTTAAAAACACACACACACACAATTCCCCCACTATTTGAAGCCGTACGTGGCTATCTGTCTTCCAAGCAAAGAGAATGTCTGGTTCACCACTGCAGAAGCCTGCAAATAGAAAAGAGATGGGAGATCGCAGACCTCTTCTGAACCCGTAATTCAGTGGTAGTCAACCTGTGGTCCTCCAGATGTCCATGGACTGCAATTCCCATGAGCCCCTGCCAGCAAAAGCTGGCAGGGGCTCATGGGAATTGTAGTCCATGGACATCTGGAGGACCACAGGTTGACTACCCCTGCCGTAATTCACCCAAACAGAAGCTGAGTCCAAGAGCACCTTTAAGACCAACAAAAAAATTATTCAAAACGTGAGCTTTCGTGGGCAGACACACTCTATTCCAGGGGAAGGGCTGGAGACTGAACAGCTCCTTCCATGAGTTCCTCAGGATGTTGAGAGCAGACAGTAATCTCACAGAGGCCGGGCGTTTACAGAAAATAGTTTATAAAATAACTTGTAAGGCGGCCATACAATTCACCCGGACATCTAAGGGACGATGACAGACGGATATGAGTAAACAAACATGACATTCCGTGTTCCCTCTAAGGCAGGGGTGGCCAAATGGTGCCTCTCCAGATGTCCATGGCCTACAATGCCCATGAGCCCCTGCCAGGACATGGCAGGGGCTCAAGGGAATCGTAGTCCAAGGATATCTTGAGAGCCCTGGCAGAGGCTCATGGGAATTGTAGGCCATGGACATCTGGAGAGCCCTGGGAGAGGCTCATGGGAATTGTAGGCCATGGACATCTGGAGAGCCCTGGCAGAGGCTCATGGGAATTGTAGGCCATGGACATCTGGAGAGCCCTGGCAGAGGCTCAAGGGAATTGTAGTCCAAGGATATCTTGAGAGCCCTGGCAGGGGCTCATGGGAATTGTAGACCATGGACATCTGGAGAGCCCTGGCAGAGGCTCATGGGAATTGTAGGCCATGGACATCTGGAGAGCCCTGGCAGAGGCTCATGGGACTTGTAGGCCATGGACATCTGCAAAGCCACCATTTGGCCACCCCTGCTCTAAGCCTGGCCCATGACTGACCGCTCATCAACACAGGAAGTCAATCTGCAGCTGCACAGGGTCTGGCACTGACCTTTTTGAGATTAGAGCAGTTCTAGTCTGATGAGATGTGAACTATTCTGCTCAGGGGTGGGGGGGATTCGGAAGGAACGAAGTATTCCCCTAAATCACGTGGATGAGCGTCCGCATCCAAAGGAAAGGCACTTTATGATCTCCCCCCACTACTTCTGAGCCGGCTCCGAAACCACACGCAGGTCATTTAGCAAATCCCAGAACGTAAGCTATTTGCATATTAGATGGATCTAAGTGCATCTTGCCAGCTGCTTTGTTACCATTAAAAGCCCACATTTGTAAGAACCCACTAATGTACGGAAAGGTCCTGGGAGAGGAGTTCCCTGGTACTAACCAGATATATATGTAACTAATTCATAATATTCTAATTGGGGTTTCAATCAGCGGAACGCAGGCAGCCCAAGAGTCTGCAAAAGGCTGCACTGATCTTCTGGCGTTGGCGCTCTTTGACTGGGCAGCCTGTAAGTTCTTCAGGGGGTCTCCCTTTCGATCGCGATTCATGAACAAAAGCTGGGTGCCGTCACTGCCACAGCAACATTACAGGAGACGGCAGAAGTGAAGAAGGTAACTTTTAAGTAGGTAGTGTGACTATAATGACAGTTCACAAGGAGAGCCCGGCTGACTCAAAGCAGTGGTCTATCCGGTCCAGCATGCTGTCTTGCAGAGTGGCCAACCAGTAACAGGTCATGAAGGCCAAGGCCAAGGCCTTCATGAGAACATCAGAAGAACCCTGCTGGGTCAGACCAGGGGCCCATCCAGTCCAGCCTCCTGTCTCACACAGGGGCCAGCCAGTTCCTCTGGAGGGCCAGCAACAGGGCAGAGAGGCCGAGGCCTTCCTAAGGACATCAGGAGAGCCCTGCTGGGTCAGACCAGGGGCCCATCCAGTCCAGCCTCCTGTCTCACACAGGGGCCAGCCAGTTCCTCTGGAGGGCCAGCAACAGGGCAGAGAGGCCGAGGCCTTCCTAAGGACATCAGGAGAGCCCTGCTGGGTCAGACCAGGGGCCCATCCAGTCCAGCCTCCTGTCTCACACAGGGGCCAGCCAGTTCCTCTGGAGGGCCAGCAACAGGGCAGAGAGGCCGAGGCCTTCCTAAGGACATCAGGAGAGCCCTGCTGGGTCAGACCAGGGTCCATCCAGTCCAGCCTCCTGCCTCACACAGGGGCCAGCCAGTTCCTCTGGAGGGCCAGCAACAGGGCAGGGAGGCCGAGGCCTTCTAAGGACATCAGGAGAGCCCTGCTGGGTCAGACCAGGGGTCCCTCCAGTCCAGCCTCCTGTCTCACTCAGGGGCCAGCCAGTTCCTCTGGAGGGCCAGCAACAGGGCAGAGAGGCCGAGGCCTTCCTAAGGACATCAGGAGAGCCCTGCTGGGTCAGACCAGGGGCCCATCCAGTCCAGCCTCCTGTCTCACACAGGGGCCAGCCAGTTCCTCTGGAGGGCCAGCAACAGGGCAGAGAGGCCGAGGCCTTCCTAAGGACATCAGGAGAGCCCTGCTGGGTCAGACCAGGGGTCCATCCAGTCCAGCCTCCTGTCTCACACAGGGGCCAGCCAGTTCCTCTGGAGGGCCAGCAACAGGGCAGAGAGGCCGAGGCCTTCCTAAGGACATCAGGAGAGCCCTGCTGGGTCAGACCAGGTTCCATCCAGTCCAGCCTCCTGCCTCACACAGGGGCCAGCCAGTTCCTCTGGAGGGCCAGCAACAGGGCAGGGAGGCCGAGGCCTTCCTAAGGACATCAGGAGAGCCCTGCTGGGTCAGACCAGGGGTCCCTCCAATCCAGCCTCCTGTCTCACTCAGGGGCCAGCCAGTTCCTCTGGAGGGCCAGCAACAGGGCAGAGAGGCTGAGGCCTTCCTAAGGACATCAGAGGAGCCCTGCTGGGTCAGACCAGGGGTCCATCTAGTCCAGCCTCCTGTCTCACTCAGGGGGCAGCCAGTTCCTCTGGAGGGCCAACAACAGAGAATAGAAGACCTACATTGATGTTGCCTTCTTGGCACTGGAATTCAGAGGTTGACTCTCTCTGAATGGAGCACTGGATACTTAGCATGAAGGGTCTGAGGAAAGGAGAATGTGTTGGTTTTTCTAATGTGTCTGGTCAATTGAGTTCATGTCTTGAGAGATCTTCTGACACCCCTTCTCCAACTGAGGTACAAACTCAATGACAAGGAGCTGTCGAGTCACCCTGGTTGTTCTCAAACATTTCTCTTGGGTTTTTGTGAGATGGAGACATTAGAAACTGGTGGGATGGAGACATTATAAACTCTATGGTCGTTAGAGACTAGCACCACTGCCTAGCAGTCAGCTTGGGAGTTGTTTCAGACAGACTGGAAGTGAAGAAGGTCTCCCCCTATTTGAACTAATGAGGGGTCATGCCTCAGATGGTTTCCCGTCTCATCGGCTCTTTCTGGTCTGCTTCCTGGCCATTTGCTGACTCAGGAGTTGAAGACTCTCCCTTGTGAAGGATGAACTTGGTACGGCCCAATTGTGTCTTCTGTTATCTCGTTTGAATCTAGGTTGTGTGTTGTGGATGAAAGAAGGCTTGTCCCTTCCAGGGTTAGGGTCAGGGGAAGCCATGGTTGAGAAAGGCTGATCTATAGGCATTCATTTGAGACACGGGGACTGCTGTCCTCAGGAAAAAACAGACTATTAAGTTCTACCGAAGGCTGTCACCACTCACTCTGATAGCCAGGGTGTAGAATTTCGTGAACAGGAAAGGATGCCAGTGGAAATAATAGGAGCCTCATCTTTAGATGTGAGGCAGACTCTCCAGAACGTCAGCAGCTACAACTTGAGTACAGAAACACTTTTGTATATGACGTGCTATGCAATTCCATTTTCGGCACTGTTGAATGTTTCATGCTCTGTTTCCGATCTCTTTTCATCCCAGGCCTATTGCATTACTTATTAGGTATCTCATGCTGCTGATTGCTTCCACTTGCACTGTACAAGCCGCTGGGTCTCAGTGAGAAAGGCAAACCGTGAAGAAGCTGAAGAGTCCCTTTTCATTAATCAGATCAAGATAATCACATGAATGGTACCCAAAGCCCATCCGGGAGAAGGTACTATGACGTCTCAGATGCCCATGCAAAAACTGATGATCCTGAAGAGTACAAGACTTGCCTTTCTTCATAGAATCATAAAGTTGGAAGGGACCTCATGGGTCATCTAGTCCAACCCCCTGCACTATGCAGGACACTCACAACCCTCTCGCTAATCTACTGTCACCTGCCACCCACTTGAGCCTTCACAGAATCAGCCTCTCCATCAGATGGCTATCTAGCCTGTTAAAAAATTTCCAAAGATGGAGAGCCCACCACCTCCCGAGGAAGCCTGTTCCACTGAGGAACCATCTGGCTGTCAGGAACTTCTTCCGGATGTTTAGGTGGAATTTCTTTTGAAATTATTTTTTTTACCAATCGTTGTCTTAGTATATGCACTTTAAAGGAGT
The DNA here is from genome assembly GCF_049243985.1 of Paroedura picta. Lineage (NCBI taxonomy): Eukaryota > Metazoa > Chordata > Lepidosauria > Squamata > Gekkonidae > Paroedura > Paroedura picta. The sequence goes on along the minus strand of NC_135370.1, from coordinate 179,533,663 downwards.
AATTGTGTTCTAGTGATAACATTAAAGGCATAGGGAAGGGCACAAACTGAAGAACAAATCAAATCAAATTTTCCCATAAAAATGCCCCAGTTCGTAGCCCAAGGACTTAGGTTCAGGGGAGGCACCTCCCCAAACCTTTCACAGACTTTTATCCAGTTTGCTTTGGGGGTTTGATTGGCAGCCATTTGAGGCTGACAGCTGACAGGCGCAAAGACCCTGTTGTCAGCCTAAATTGGCTGCAAGCTATTTCAGCACACTGGTTCACTTTTCCCCTACTGCCAAAGGGAAGGAAGGGAACCGGAGCACTTTAATGGTGCCCAATCATGGTTCCTCTAGCAGCTCCATTTAAACGGAGTTGCAAAGGAAGCCAGACCCACCCTGGACAGCAGTGAGCCCAGGAGGGACAGCGGGAGGGGAGGGAAGAGCAGTCTCCACCTCCCCCCCTCACTGCCTTAACGAGGCTAGCACCAGGCTAGCACAGCACCTGCTCCAGGAAGCTCTGAAGCCTCTGTCTCAGAGGGAGAGCAGAGAGCAGAAGGAGGAAACACCCCTAGAGGAAGGAATGGAAAGTGGAAGGAACCGAACGCTGAGCTAAAAAGAAGGGAATTGGATAAGGAGGAGGATCGTATATAAAAAGGCAAGAGGGGTCAGTGGGAAAGAGGGAGAAGGGTGGGGAAAAAGGGGGGGGGAAGATCCTGGCTAAAAGGGAAGGGGAGGGGGGGAAAGCCACTATCCAAACACCAGCCTCGGCTTATATGCGAGTCAATAAGGTTTTCCAGCATTTTGTGGTGAAATTAGGTGCCTCGGCTTATATGCGAGTACATACGGTACACAAGCAGTCCAATGGTGAGGTGGCATGAGAAAGTCACGCTCCTCTTAAACCTGGGGTAAGGACTAAAGTGGAGAAGCACTTAACTTGCTTTGGCTGCATCCAATGGGCCGCTGGGGACAGCAGGAAGGAAAACGCTGCAGTTCACTCTCTGCCGCAGGGCGTGTGTCTCTTTCCTCTCCTCACCAGACAGTTAAGCGAAACACAACCCTGGCTACTGTCCGGCACGCCCTCCGCCAAACAGCAGACTAAAGTGCTGCCCGCCCTCCCAGCCGATTGGTGGGCTTGTGTACAGATCCTCCTCTATTGTATTGGGAAGATTCCAGGTGCAATTTTAATTTTAAGTGCTATTTTGAATTGTGTAAGTGTTGGAATGTTTACGTCTGAAGTGAGCCTGACTGAGGCTTTTAAAAAGTAATCTTTTGAAAATCCCAAAGTGGCCATGGATGGGTGGGGGGAGAGGGCGGGGTCACCGTAAATTGGATGGGTCGGGATGGGTCTTGATCGTCAGAACAGGAAAGCAACTGCGTCACATTTGAACGGGCTTCTTGAAGCTTCTCCGCCACAATCCAAATTACGGTTTTGGATATAAAAATCGAAGTCGTGAAAGGCCATTCTATGGTGGGTGCTAATCTGAAGGACTCTATGGATTTTCTTTCTTGTTCCGGGTTTTTGTGGGGCCCCTCGTGGCTGCTTACAAGTTCTCCCCTCTCCTTAATTCTGATCGAATTCCAGATCAGGCTTAAGGTCTTGTTAATTACCTGCAAGGCCATACGCGGCCTGGGCCCAGTGTACCTGGGGGACCGCCTCTTGGCCCCCACTTGGTAAAATGAGCTCCCAAAGGAGATCAGGGCCCTGCTGGAGCTACCCGAAAAACAGAGCTCTTCCGCCAGGCTAAATCCAGAACTTTACCGTATTTGACGACATGAGCCTCTTGTGGCGCAGAGTGGTAAGGCAGCCGTCTGAAAGCTTTGCCCATGAGGCTGGGAGTTCAATCCCAGCAGCCGGCTCAAGGTTGACTCAGCCTTCCATCCTTCCGAGGTCGGTCAAATGAGTACCCAGCTTGCTGGGGGGTAAACGGTAATGACTGGGGAAGGCACTGGCAAACCACCCCGTATTGAGTCTGCCATGAAAACGCTGGAGGGCGTCACCCGAAGGGTCAGACATGACTCGGTGCTTGCACAGGGGATACCTTTACCTTTACCTTTAAGACGACTGGCCGTATAAGACGACCCCTCAACATTTCCACTCAAAATATAGAGTTTGTTACATTACAACTGAAGTGTACCTGGCTTATAGGACGATCCCCCCCCCCTCCCACTTGGAGGCATGTTTTTCAGGGGGGAAAAGTAGTCTTATACGCCAGCAAATACTGTACATTTGTCCCTATTGAACTTCATTTTATTCAGTTTCGCCCACTTCTCGAGCCTATCAAGATCATCCTGCATTCTGAGTCTGTCTTCCGTTGCGTTTGCTACCCCTCCCAGTTTAGTATCGTCTGCAAATTGAATAAGTATCCCCTCTAATCCCTCATCCAGATCATTTATAAATACGTTGAACAACCCAGGCCCCAGGACAGATCCTTGGGGTACTCCACTTGTCACTCTTCTCCAAGAAAATGCTGAACCATTAACAAGTACCCCCTGTGTACGATCTCTCAACCAGTTATCGATCCACCTGACAGAATTAGGATCCATACCGCATCTTAGAATCTATGATGATTCTATGACATGGGAATGCTTTTAAGCACGACATGGAGAAGCAAAACAATAAAGCCAGGAGCACGGCATGGTGGGGCACGGCACATAGAGAGCCAGTTTGGTGTAGTGGTTAGGAGCGCGGACTTCTAATCTGGCATGCCAGGTTCGATTCTGCGCTCCCCCACATGCAACCAGCTGGGTGACCTTGGGCTCGCCACGGCACTGATAAAACGCGTTTACCCACCCTGGGAGGGACGCACCTTACCATCGCGTCCCAGGCCAGGAATTTGGGTGTGATCATTGACGCCTCCCTGACCTTGGAGGTGCAGGTCAAAAGAGTAGCGGGCCAGGCATTTTTCCAGCTTCGCCAGGCCCGACTACTAGCGCCCTACCTGTCCCCCGAACACCTAGCCACAGTGATCCATGCAACGGTCACCTCCAGAATAGATTTCTGTAACTCGCTCTACGCGGGCCTTCCCTTGTCCTTGGTCCGGAAACTCCAGCTAGTGCAAAACGCAGCTGCCAGGGTCCTCACTGGTACACCTTGGAGGGCTCACATTCAGCCAGTGCTGAGGCAGCTGCACTGGTTGCCAATTGCTGCCCGGATCCGGTTCAAGGTTTTGGTTTTAACCTTCAAGGCTTTACGCGAGTTGGGACCCACATACCTGAGGGACCGCCTATCGCCCTATGCCCCCCGCAGAGCCTTACGTTCTGCGGGAGAAAATCTGCTGGTCGTTCCCGGCCCCAGGGAAGCACGCCTGGCCTCGACCAGGGCCAGGGCCTTTTCGGTCCTGGCCCCTACCTGGTGGAATGAGCTCCCGGGAGAGCTGCGGGCCCTGCAAGATCTTCCATCATTCCGCAGGGCCTGCAAGACAGAGCTCTTCCGCCAGGTTTACGGTTGAGGACGAGGCTAACATCTATGCCCCCCCCCAGGGACCCGGGACCCGGGATTGAGATTGGGTATTAGTACCATCAGTATCCCCTCTCCACCTGCTTGTAGTAGGAGGGGGAGGTTGATTAGCCTATCTTGCCAGGTTAGCTTGCTAACCGATAATGTTATATTATAATTGTTGCTGAGGGTTTTTAATGGATTTTATTGGGGGTTTTAAAATGTTGTAACCCGCCACGAGCCGTAAGGGAGTGGCGGGCAATAAATCGAAAGATAATAATAATAATAATAATAATAATAATAATAATAATAATAATAATAATAATAATAATAATAATAATAATAATAATAACTGTTCTAACCGGGCAGTGAAATCAGGGCTCTCTCAGCCTCACCCACCCCACAGGGTGTCTGTTGTGGGGAGAGGAAAGGGAAGGCAAATGTAAGCTGCTTGGAGACTCCTTCGGGTAGGGAAAAGCGGCATATAAGAACCAACTCTTCTTCTTCCTCTTCTTCCTCTTCTTCCTCTTCTTCTTCTTCTTCTAGTCTCTCAGTGTCTTTCTCCACAGTTCGCAGGATAACAGCTTCCCCTCCGTCAGAGTAGCAGGCCCAGAGTGGAATAACAGTCAAAAACAGAGGGCTGACGTCTTCTGAGCAGGAACGGAAATTTAGGGCAAGTTCCCATGGGGTGTTCACTTATACGATTCCCCGTGGATGTTTCAGAACAATTTAGCGGGAGAGCGTTAAGTAAATACAGTGTGCAGCCATGACTATGAAGGGGAAGCAATGTTTCCATTTGCCATGCCCGGTGAACCCTGCTCTGGCGGTAAACACGCGGCCGATCATCTGCCAGGCACTGCAGCCGAGCAGCCGCGGTCCGTGTCGGCGAACAGACTAAACAGCTTCAATAAGGGTCAGAAAAATATTATCCAACTTTCGGCATGCCCGAGACGAAGATTTAGCAAATTGGGCCGTTACTGAAAAGCTAATTATTTTTGCCCTTTCGCAAGCTTTTATGTGGCTTTGGGAAGGGGCTGGCGATGGTGCCCCACGGATGCCTTACTCACCGTCCCCCACGGGCACTGGTGCACACCAGGCAAGACCTGCCAATTTGGACACAAAGCCAGCCTCCCACTCCCCTCTCCACGGCCATCTTTAGAAACTCAAAAGCAACAGGCACACAAAGCTTCTTGTGCAGCACCAAATGGATATGTTGCCATAAGCCACTTTTGTGTATCCTCACGGCCGTCAATTAAGTCGGAGGGAAATCAGGCATAGAAAGCCTTCGGCAAGCGGGAAACCTTGCACAGATGGTTGTGCTGGGGGGGGGGAGGTGGGAAGCACATAGTCATGGCACATGGCTTTGCTCCCACTCCCTCGGAGTTCTCCGAAAGAGCCATGCTCCCAGGTTTAGGAAACCCCTCTAGCCCAGTGGGTCTGAACCTTCCTAATGCTGTCACCCTTTCATACAGTTCCTCATGTGGTGAGCCCCCAACCATAAAACTATGCAAGTGTTCTTTCACAGAAATTAAACCCAAACTGACCAATGGCATGAAGATCCATTGTTCATGATTGGATATAAATTGTTTTTTTTTCCAGGCTTTCTCAGTTCAGCTCTGCCTCTTGTCCCACCATGCCAATCTCGCTCTTGATTTACCCCGCAAGGCTGCTGTGTGAATGGCGCTCCCACGGACAAGCTGCTTGCCCTGCCACGACCCCTGTGAAAGGGTCGTTCGACCCCCAAAGGGGTCCAGACCCCGAGGTTGAGAACCATTTCTCTAGCCTGTAATACTGTGGACCAACTTGGACCACGTATAAGCCCCTTCCCACTGTCTCGTTACACAAACTTTCAGCTTTCAGGAACTGGAAAAAGCCCCCGAGAAATTGGCAACCTGTTTTTCAAATGACGTTCTACTGGGTAGAGCAGGGATTCCCAACAAGGGATCCAAGAAATCCAAGATCCCTGGCTCTGAGGAAGCACATCTGGCTTCAAGCAGGGCCACGGCAGAACTAACACAGTTCCGCGCGGCGTGCAAAACAGAGCTCTTCCACCAAGCTTTCATTGGGGCCAATAAGCTCGTAACATCGACCAGGCCCCACAGAACCCTTCCCCACCAGATACGCCTGCTTAGATACACGGGAAGGCAATATCCAGTTGGGCCAATCCAGCAAGCAATAGGTTATAGGGCTATAAGGTTAACAGACTAAGCGTTTCATAATCTTGATATAAGCTACTAACTTTAATTTTTGGAAAAATGTGCCGCACATTATAAGGAAAACAAGCACGCTGATGTATGCTGTGAACGGCCCTGAGCCGCAAGGAAGGGTGGTATAAAAATGTAATTAAAATAAGAAGAGAACAAGAGTTGGTTCTTATATGCCGCTTTTCTCTCCCCAAAGGAGTCTCAAAGTGGCTTACAATCACCTTCCCTTTCCTCTCCCCACAACAGACACCAAGTGAGGCAGGTGGGGCTGAGAGAGCTCTACGAGAACTGTGACGAGCCCAAGGTCACCCAGCTGGCTGCACGTGGGGAAGGAGCAGGAATCAAACCCGGCTCGCCAGATTAGAAGTCCGCACTCCTAACCACTACACCAAATTGACAACCCTATCATCCGTGAATCTGTCCGATCCACGCCTTAAGCTGTCTGTGTCCGCAGCCATCGTTATACCCTTTATAAATCACCCTTCTCCCCAACAATAATCCCCTTGAAAGAAAAGAGAGTAGGTGGCAGATACCCCGTCCACGGATCAGGTACAGATTGCTAGACACTGACCGGAAGCCGGTGCAGTACCCAGCAATACAACTGGCAGTCTTCAAGCAAAGGTTGGATACACACTTTTCTTGGATGCTTTAGGATGCTTTGGGCTAATCCTGCGTTGAGCAGGGGGTTGGACTAGATGGCCTGTATGGCCCCTTCCAACTCTATGATTCTATGATTCTATGATTCTATGAACTGGCCAATATGTACGGGACTCCCTCCTTCTGGCCATATTTGCCAGCCACGCCTGTATTTGTGAACAAAACCTGAATCAGCGGAGCAGAGCCCGTTCTGTAAACAGCAAGCACAAATACTGGCGATTACGTCGGAGGAGGCCTCATTGCAAAAGTATGAGAGAATTAGGAGACTGCCCATTGGAGATGAGGGTGAACTGAGTACGGCGAGAGAAAGGGAGCTGTATTTTGGGACTCCGCTTTTTACCAACTGAAGGAGCCCCAAAGTGACTTACGGTCACCTATACTTCCTCTCCTCGCAAAATCTGCCCTGTGAGGTAGGTGGGGCTGAGAGAGCTCTGAGAGAACTGGGACTGGCCCAAGGTCACCCAGCTGGCTGCATGTAGAGGAGTGAGGAATCAAATTAAGAGGCCACCAAGCTGGCTCTCTTAACCACAACATCAAGGTCGTTACACACAAAGACAAGCCAGTAAGAACAATCCAACGATATAAATTAAAAAAAAATGCAAAACCGTTTTAAACTTCAAATCTTCCTTCTAATATCCAGGGGCCCCTGGCTCCTTAGTTAAATGGAGGGCCCCCTCTTCCATTCTTCAAGGGTCCCCACTGGAATTTGACTGAGGCATCATTACTAAATAAATAAGCACAAGACGCTTAAAGAGCCCCTTCACAGAAAACAGGTCTCAAGCTGCAGATCTGGTAAATGCCGGTTAATATACATGGGTATTTCATCTACACCAGGGGTAGTCAAACTGCGGCCCTCCAGATGTCCATGGACTACAATTCCCATGAGCCCCTGCCAGCGAAAGCTGGCAGGGGCTCATGGGAATTGTAGTCCATGGGCATCTGGAGGGCCGCAGTTTGACTACCCCTGATCTACACAGGTGTTCCCAGACTTTTTTGGCCTGCCACCCCCTTGGCTCCCGGGCCATCTTCCTAGCGTGTCCCCATGCACAAACACACGTCTTTCCTGGTGCCACTGCAAATTCAAAACACGCCGATATTGCCTACGCTTCTTTTTTGGGTTGTTGTACAGCAGACATGTGCAACAGTCTGGGGGAAGGAAAATCCCAAACTCAGAAGCAAGCAGGAGACGGTTTTTCCAGCCTTCCAAAGATGAAGACTTTTTGGGAAGGTGTGCCAACCCTTATTTAAGAAATCCCAGGTGATTTGGGGTGGAGCCTGGGAAGGACAGAGTCCGAGGGGAAGGAGATCAGCAAGAATAGGATACCACCCTCTCATAAAACCCCACTTTCCACGCAGGAGTACCGGAAACAGGTGCGTGCAATTTACACGAGAGCCGTTTTTAAAACCGGAGTCTATTTTTCGGCAAATACACGAAGGCACTTGAGTGAAACGGAGTCATATTTTTGGTTCAGAGCTTTTTTTCGCAGCAAAAACCTGGTTTCTAGCACTAGCTCTTAACATGCAAACAGGGGAGTTGAAGAAGAAGAAGAAGAGTTGGTTCTTATATGCTGCTTTTCCCTACCCGAAGGAGGCTCAAAGCGGCTTACAGTCGCTCTCCCTTTCCTCTCCCCACAACAGACACCCTGTGAGGTGGGTGAGGCTGAGAGAGCCCTGATATCACTGCTCGGTCAGAACAGTTTTATCAGTGCCGTGGCGAGCCCTAGGTCACCCAGCTGGCTGCATGTGGGGGAGCACAGAATCGAACCCGGCATGCCAGATTAGAAGTCCGCACTCCTAACCACTACACCAAACTGGAGAGATGGGGAAACCAAACACGGCTCTATACTCCGCTTTAGCCAGAAGCAGGCAGGTGGATGAGCAGAATTCTAAAGGAGGTTTGCGTAATAAGCACAAGATGGTTATCCCAAAAGAAACTGGGGGATCTGGAGGGTTTTTTCCACTGCACATTGAAGCACGGTTAATAAGATTTATCAACTGAAATCTACCGTGTCCACACCTTAGGGATAGGTTGAAAATCGGAGCAGGTGCAGATTTTCCTGTTCCCCCAAAACTTGGTCCTCTTCAAGCAATGTTATGTACAACCTGCCGACGGAAGGCGAATTACCTCTGCATGTCTGGCAAGCGTGTTTCAGGTGAGCTCTCCGCACTGCTGGGGAGCAGCTCCAAAGAGTTTGTCCACTTAGGTGGGGTATAAATTTTAAAGTAACTCCTCTGGAGGGCATCATCTGGGTATGGAATTGGGGTCACTATGGGTGGGCAGGGAGTTGTGAGTCCCTGCAGTGTACAGGGGGTTGGACTAGCAACCCTGGAGGTCCCTTCCATCTCTACTATTCTAGGACTGTCGTAAGTGTTGGTCAGCCAGCCCTGAGCGTGTCTCTGGCTACAAGGAAAAAGATCGCTCCTGAGTTAAGACTGTAGAAGGAGGCTGAAGAAAAAGGTGAGGGGCAAGCATCCACCAGAGGCTCAGTGCTAAATTACATATGTTTTCACACAGAGAGAATTATAGGGTTGGAAGGGACTTCCAGGGTCATCTAGTCCAACACCCTGCACAATGCAAGAAATTCACAACTACCTGCCCAACCACAGTGACTCCAATTCCATTGCCAAGTGATCCCCAACACCATAAATCTTCAGAATCCAGGCTGGCCTAGAGGAAATTCATCTACCATCCCACAAAGGTGATCAGCACTTCCCTGGGTATGCAAGGATGTTGAGACAGAATGTAGAATCATAGAATCCTAGAGTTGGAAGGGACCTCCTGGGTCATCTAGTCCAACCCCCGGCACTGTGCAGGACACTCACATCCCAATCGCTCATCTACTGTCACCTGCCACCCCCTTGAACCTCCATAGAATCAGCCTCTCCGTCAGATGGCTATCCAGCCTCTGTTTAAATGTTTCCAATGATGGAGAAGCCACCACCTCCCGAGGAAGCCTGTTCCACTGAGAAACCGCTCTCACTGTCAGGAACGTCTTCTGGATATTGAGACGGAATTTAGAATCATAGAATCATAGAGTTGGAAGGGACCTCCTGGGTCATCTAGTCCAACCCCCTGCACTACACAGGACATTCCCAACCCTCTCACTCATCCACTGTCACCTGCCACACCATTGAACCTTCACAGAATAAGCCTCTCCGTCAAGAGGGCTATCGAGCCTCTGTTTAAACATCTCCAAAAATGGAGAATCCACCACCCCCTCAAGTATCTGGAGATGGTGATCATATCACCTCTCAGTCGTCTCCTCTCCAGGCTAAACAGACCAAGCTCCCCCCAACCTTTCCTCACACATCTTGGTCTCCAAACCCCTCACCATCTTCGTAGCCCTGGCTATTACCAAGGGCAAAATTAAACGCTAATGGTCAGATTAAAATAGTCTGAGATTTTCACTCCTGCTCCGAGCGGCGGCAGACAGCTGATAAATGGAATTTTAAATTTTAAATCAGCCCTTCCTTAAGTGATGGGCTCAATGTGAAGCCATTTCGAAGGTTAAAGCTTCAAGGGACAGGACAGTTTTGAGCAAGCAACAATGCACAGCAGGGGTCTCCAAGGCAGTGCCCAAGGGCACCCACTGACACCTTTCCTTGCCCCCCACTGAGCATTTTTAGAAAGTGGGTGGGACATTTACCCAGAAGGCCTTCGGACTGGTCGCTGAAGATCTGTCTGGCCGTGCAGATTTTTTGCTTTAGCGGAATCTGCCACCACAACACAAGGCTCTTTATGGTGAGCAACATTGAGCGTAGGTCAGGGGTAGTCAAACTGTGGCCCTCCAGATGTCCGTGGACTACAATTCCCAGGAGCCCCTGCCAGCATTCGCTGGCAGGGGCTCCTGGGAATTGTAGTCCACAGACATCTGGAGGGCCGCAGTCTGACTACCCCTGGTCTACAGCCTGGGAAAGCCTTCCCAGTTGGCTTTTATAGACCTCGACTAACAGCTGATCTGTTAGGATCAGCAGTTTGGTGGGGTCTTTGTCAGCGCTGAATCGATTTGGGCTTCTGTGATTCAGCTGATCTAAACTGATGGCATTTTTGATTTGGCTCCAATATGATTTGGCTCCTGGGAATTGTAGTCCACGGACATCTGGAGGGCCGCAGTTTGACTACCCCTGGCGTAGGTGGTCGCTTCACACCTCCAAGGACGGCTCTTTTGGGGACAGCCATTTTGTTGCTGTGTCACAATTCCAATGGGCCTGCAGGCTCAAAATGGACGTGGACTCCTAACTCACACGTTTAAAAGAACTGAAAGACCCTACAAGTCAAAAAGAAAGGAGGATTCGCTTAATTTTCTATTATTTTGCCAACTCCAGCCACTCCACAATAAAATCAGAGTCCAGTAGCACCTTTAAGGCCAACCAAGATTGATTCAAGGCGTGAGCTTTCGAGTGCAAGCACAGACTATGAACTGACCATCATGACAGTGGGAATATAAAGTTCATAGTCTGACGAAGGGTGCTTGCACTCGAAAGCTCACGCCTTGAATCAATCTTGGTTGGTCTTAAAGGGGCTACTGGACTCTGGTTTTATTGTGCTACTTCAGACCAACACAGCTGCTGCAGCCCTTCTTTAAGAGCATAATTTGGCTAAAGGTGCCAATGCTGTAATTCTACCGGATTAAATAGCTTTATGCCAGACTTCCTGGCAAATAGATGGGGAAGAAATGGAGGTAGTGACAGATTTTATTTTCCTGGGCTCCAAGATCACTGCAGATGGGGACTGCAGCAAAGAAATTAAAAGACGCTTGCTCCTGGGGAGGAAAGCTATGGCAAATCTAGACACCATCCTAAAAAGCAGAGACATCACCCTGCCAACAAAAGTGCGTTTAGTCAAGGCTGTGGTCTTCCCAGTTGCAATGTATGGCTGCGAAAGTTGGACCATAAGGAAGGCCGAGCGTCAAAGAATTGAGGCTTTTCAACTCTGGTGCTGGAGAAGACTCTTGCGAGTCCCTTGGACTGCAAGGCAAACAAACCGGTCAGTCCTAGAGGAGATCAGCCCTGACTGCTCCTTAGAAGGCCAGATCCTGAAGATGAAACTCAAATACTTTGGCCACCTCATGAGAAGGAAGGACTCCCTGGAGAAGAGCCTAATGCTGGGAGCGATCGAGGGCAAAAGAAGAAGGGGACAGGGAATGAGGCGGCTGGATGGAGTCCCTGAAGCAGTCGGTGCAAACTTAAATGGACTCCGGGGAATGGTAGAGTACAGGAAGGCCTGGAGGATCATTGTCCATGGGGTCGCGATGGGTCGGACACGACTTCGCACCTAACAACAACAACAAATGCCAGACTATCAACCAGGGTTTTATGAAGCCCCGGAGTTTCATGGAGGCCCTGGTAAAGTTTCCCAAATGGATGGGAGTTAATTAATTTTTAAGTATTTTAAAAATTTGTTAAACTTTTATCGGGTGATATGACAATACATGGCCATGGTGACCTGCCCCCTCCCCAAAATGGCCAATGATGGGCCTGGAGGGGGCAGGAAAGGGAGGGGACCCGGATGGGCATGTCCACAGCTATGTTCCCCAACCATATTCTGCACAACCGCACAACTTCTGGAGCTGCTCAAAGCCTGAAGAATGTTTCAGAGGTTTCTCCATGTTAAAAAATAATTGAGAAAGGCTTCTATATGAGATTCGGCAAGGATTTGCTTCTGAAGACAATTTAAAAAATGCTTAACTGTGCAAAAAGAAAACAACAGAATGTTTGCAGGGAGCAGTGAGGAAGAACCGCAACTTACAGGCCCTGAAGAATCTACCCACGATCCCAAACTGCTTTCCGGAAAAGACCCACAATGAACCACAGGGCCCCGTCTGTCACCATCGGACACGGTTTAACACCACCACCCCCTTCTGAAAAAAGATGACTCAGTTCCAGACTCAACCTCCTGACATGGCACCTTAATTATTCAGTTCTCTCTCCTCCAGGATTAAAGTGATACAAAGCCAGAGGCGTGCACACACACCCCCCTCATGTGACACTGTTTTCATCTTATGTTCTTATATATAGATCCACGGAGGACAGTTTATATCAGTGGCTACTAGCGATGGTGACTGGATCAGAACAGGGGTCCATCTGCTCCAGCATCCTGCCTCACATGGGGGCCAACAACAGGGCACAGGGGTCTAGGCCTTTCCCCTGATGGTGTCTCCTGGCTCTGGAGTTCAGATGTTTACTGCCTCTGAACGTGAGGTGGTGGGTTCTCCATCTTTGGAGATGTTTAAGCAGAGGCTGGAGAGCCATCTGACAGAGAGGTTGAGTCTGTGAAGGCTCAAGGGGGTGGCAGGTGACAGTGGGTGAGCGAGAGGGTTGTGAGTGTCCTGCATAGTGCAGGGGGTTGGACTAGATGACCCAGAAGGTCCCTTCCAACTCTAGGATTCTATGGTTCTAAATTCCATCTAAACCTCCGGAAGAAGTTCCTGACAGTCAGAGCGGTTCCTCAGTGGAACAGGCTTCCTCGGGAGGTGGTGGGTTCTCCATCTTTGGAGATTTTTAAGCAGAGGCTGGAGAACCATCTGACGGAGAGGCTGATTCTGTGAAGGCTCAAGGGGGTGGCAGGTGACAGGGGATGAGCGAGAGGGTTGTGAGTGTCCTGCATAGTGCAGGGGGTTGGACTAGATGACACAGGAGGTGCCTTCCAACTCTGTTATTCTGCGATTCTGTGACGGTTACCTTTAGTCACCATAGCTAATGGAACAAGACAGAGTAGTTCGGCAGTAGAACCAGCTGCCCCTCACTGACCATCTTCAAGCCGCAGCTGGACAGATACTGACCAAGCATGCTTTAGTTTAGACTGATCCTGCCTTAAGCACGGGGTTGGACTAGATGGCCTCTATGACCCCTTCCCACTCTACGGTCCTACAATTCTATGGAGCGATCTAGTCCTTTTGACCTCCTCTTCCACGCAGCTCTTGAAATCTGGCCACGTCGACAATTAACCACGCCCCCTCAATCTGGTTTGAGTGTTCAGGAATTTTCACTGATAATAAACGCTCCCCAGGCTTTGTTTACATATTAAGGAGGGAAAAGGAGAATCCTGGAAACTGCTCCCGTGCCAATTTTAGCCTGGGCATGTGATGCAGCAAATCTTCCCTCATCCTTGTCAATTCACATTAACGTTCCCTTTGACAGCCCCTTTGGTTTCACAGTCGCTTCCTGCAGAAGTATTTGCCTGCCTGCGGCAAGCAGGATTTTGTAACACTGACTGAGGTTAGCGTTGAGCAACTTTTTGGGGGAGGGAAGATTTCATCCTCTGCAGCTGCCTTTGCATTGGCTGAAGCCTCACTTCTGTTCTGGCACAACTCAGGTTCCACTTCTTCTTTGGTTAGTGACAAAATAGGGTGGCGTCCTGACCCAATGAAAAGATGCTAAAGGTGCAGAACCAAAAACTTCCAGACAAAATGAGACATCGCTCATTATAGATCCCGTCTTCTACTTTTTGCTGCTTTTTTGCATGTTTTTTAGGACTTGTCAGCTACAGGAACCCCAATTATTACCTGGGCCTTTAAAAAAAGTTGTAATTCTCTGTTCTCTTTCTTTTTCGGGTGTTTCTCACGGAAATTTGTTTCATATCTGCATGCCTGCTATTTCGGCTTGATTTTGAAATGTGATGCTATTGTAAGTAGTCTCAGAAACCCTGAAACGTTCTGCAGATTTCGAGAAATCACAGAAGTGGCACAATCGTGCAGAGTACGATTGGGAAGCAGAGCTGTGGATACGCCCACCCGGGAGCCCTCCCCTTCAAGCCCATCACTGGCCATTTTGGGAAGGGAGGGGCAGGTCAACATGAGCATATACCAACCTGTATCAACTTTTTTATCATTGTAAAGGTAAAGGTAAAGGTATCCCCTGTGCAAGCACCGAGTCATGTCTGACCCTTGGGGTGACGCCCTCTAGCGTTTTCATGGCAGACTCAATACGGGGTGGTTTGCCAGTGCCTTCCCCAGTCATTACCGTTTATCATTGAGAACCCCCTGAAACTTTCCTCAGGCTTCGAGTAATCACAGAAGTGGCAAGATCAGCCAGAATTATGGCTGGGAAGGGGAGGGGCCCACTCAGGGCCCCTCCCCATCCCACCCCCTCCAGGTTCGCCATTGGCCAAGGGGGAGGAAACAGGTCGATAAAAGAATATATTAAAAATCAATGAACTTCCACCTATTTTGGAAACCTTTTCAGGTCTGTAAAAAAAAAAAACCCAGGTTTTACAAAACCCTGCTTGAAAAAGCCTAGCTTAAATAAATGCAACTGCTTCTATCAGGTATCTTGCCCTCCTTTTAATCTGTTATCACTTTCATCTTATGACTATTCGTAACTGTGTACAGCATTTGTGTTCTATTGTGAATACCTATCATCTATTTTATTCATGTATTAAGGTACCCATAATAAAGGTGCATCTTTAAAAAAAATCATTAAAACCAACCCAGGCAGGGCACTGGAACAATGAAAACAAGAGCTAAATTACACTTAGGGGCTGCATGCGGACGGCTCACCTTTCGGGGGGAGACTCAACCAACCACGGAAATGGTGGGGGGCAAGGGAGAACGGTTGTGGTCCCCAGGTCCTGTGTGCCACGGCCAGTAGAATAAGTTGTGAAAGGAGTGAGGGAACCAAATTACTACTTGTCATTACAGCACACTTATGTTGACTTCCCCAGTAGCAGCATAACTCATCACCCAGGTCATCTCTCTCACGAGATTTCCTTGCTCTGGTGTCGGTTAAGAGCGGCAGCTTCCAATCTGGTTTTGATTCCCCGCTCCTCCTCCACAGGCATCCAGCTAGGTGACCTTGGGCTCGTCACAGTCCTGATAGCAGAGTTCTCACAGAGCAGTCCTGTCAGAGCTCACTCAGCCTCACCCACCTCACAGGATGTCCGTTGTCGGGAGAGGAAGGGAAGGCGGTGGTAAGACGCTTTGAGACTCCTTCCGGGAGTGAAAAGTGGGATATAAAAACCAACTCTTCTGGCCAGAACATCCGCTACTACCTACTTGAACTCTAGCCTCATCCACTGTGGCTCTCTTGTTGTGGAATAGTCAGCCTTGCAGAGATCAGGAAAACTCCAGGCTTTCCGAAAACTATGAAAACTGAATTATGCAGAGGGGCTTTTCCACAGGTAATATGGTAAAACTGTACAAAATGGTTCACAAACTTACTTGGATAATCGACTGGGACTGTGGTCTAGCTCCTATGTATAGCTTACTGTGAGTAAGAGCTATTATTTATTTATTTATATTTTTATACCGCCCTTCCCTACGGCTCTGGGCGGTTTGCATAGAACATTTTGGAACATTTACATAGAAATTTACATTTACATACATTATGCAATTTCTGGACTGCCCAACGCGTAATGTGAATACTAAAGATAAGCTATTCAGTTCCGCTAAGGCTAAAAGTACCCAACATATTGGAGCCAAATAAAAAATGCCATCAGTTTAGATCAGCTGAATCACAGAAGCCCAAACCGATCCAGCGCTGACAAGGACCCCACCAAACTGCTGATCCTAACAGATCAGCTGTTAGTCGAGGTCTATAAAAGCCAACTGGGAAGGCTTTCCCAGGCTGTAGACCAGGGGTAGTCAAACTGCGGCCCTCCAGATGTCCATGGACTACAATTCCCAGCAGCCCCTGCCAGCATTCACTGGCAGGGGCTCCTGGGAATTGTAGTCCATGGACATCTGGAGGGCCGCAGTTTGACTACCCCTGCTGTAGACAAAACTCTGCAGCTTGGAAAGAGCGTCAAAAAGCTGCCAAACAGCTGATAGTCAGGATCAGCTGTTTGGGGGACCCACCCAGACCCATCCCCATCCCAGGCAGCGGAGGCACAATCTCTACGGCCTGCGGTAGGGGGTGGGGAGCTGGGTCCCTTTAAATACCTCAGAACCCAAAGTGATTCAGCTGTATTTTAATCACCCAATTCCCTGTACCAAAAATAGGATTTGGAACGTTCAGGTATACCCTAATCATCCCCCCAAAACTGAACTACAGTGGAATTTTGTTCAGTGCACATTCCTAGTGAATATTTATGCTTCGGTTCTTCTTCGTTAATTCCAGACTTTTACTCAATGTTCCATTTTGTTGACTGTATCGACTCACCCAGTTATAAACTGCCTTCTGTCCAGGTGAAACGATAGACTATAAAGAAAACAAATAAATAACCTGCACGCCTCATCTCCCTTTCCATGTCTGCACCTCCTGATCCACCCCACTGATGGCCAAAGAAACTCACCCCCGTGTGACCCGGGGCAGGGGGGACAAAAAGAGGCAGGGAAGGAGCAAGTAGCAGAGATTGTCAGGACCAGGGAGAGAGGGACAAATAAGAAATTGATTGACAGTCAACATGAAATTTAAGTCATAAATCCACATTTTAACTACCCCCAGTTCCAATATATTCCTGAATATCGGCAACCTCCCACAATCCTTCCTTGGGTTTGGTCAAAGAAGTATTATTATATTTATTTCAGAGGGACTGGCTGGCCCCTGTGTGAGACAGGAGGCTGGACTGGATGGACCCCTGGTCTGACCCAGCAGGGCTCCTCTGATGTTCTTAGGAAGGCCTCGGCCTCTCTGCCCTGTTGCTGGCCCTCCAGAGGAACTGGCTGGCCCCTGTGTGAGACCGGAGGCTGGACTGGAGGGACCCCTGGTCTGACCCAGCAGGGCTCCTCTGATGTTCTTAGGAAGGCCTCGGCCTCTCTGCCCTGTTGCTGGCCCTCCAGAGGAACTGGCTGGCCCCTGTGTGAGACCGGAGGCTGGACTGGAGGGACTCCTGGTCTGACCCAGCAGAGCTCTCCTGATGTCCTTAGGAAGGCCTCGGCCTCTCTGCCCTGTTGCTGGCCCTCCAGAGGAACTGGCTGGCCCCTATGTGAGATAGGAGGCTGGACTGGAGGGACCCTGGTCTGACCCAGCAGGGCTCTGCTGATGTCCTTAGGAAGGCCTCGGCCTCTCTGCCCTGTTGCTGGCCCTCCAGAGGAACTGGCTGGCCTCTATGTGAGATAGGAGGCTGGACTGGAGGGACCCCTGGTCTGACCCAGCAGGGCTCTGCTGATGTCCTTAGGAAGGCCTCGGCCTCTCTGCCCTGTTGCTGGCCCTCCAGAGGAACTGGCTGGCCCCTATGTGAGATAGGAGGCTGGACTGGAGGGACCCCTGGTCTGACCCAGCAGGGCTCTGCTGATGTCATTAGGAAGGCCTCGGCCTCTCTGCCCTGTTGCTGGCCCTCCAGAGGAACTGGCTAGCCCCTGTGTGAGACAGAAGGCTGGACTGGAGGGACCCCTAGTCTGACCCAGCAGGGCTCTCCTGATGTCCTTAGGAAGGCCTCGGCCTCTCTGCCCTGTTGCTGGCCCTCCAGAGGAACTGGCTGGCCCCTGTGTGAGACAGAAGGCTGGACTGGAGGGACCCCTAGTCTGACCCAGCAGGGCTCTCCTGATGTTCTTAGGAAGGCCTCGGCCTCTCTGCCCTGTTGCTGGCCCTCCAGAGGAACTGGCTGGCCCCTGTGTGAGACAGGAGGCTGGACTGGATGGACCCCTGGTCTGACCCAGCAGGGCTCTCCTGATGTCCTTAGGAAGGCCTCGGCCTCTCTGCCCTGTTGCTGGCCCTCCAGAGGAACTGGCTGGCCCCTGTGTGAGACAGGAGGCTGGACTGGAGGGACCCCTGGTCTGACCCAGCAGGGCTCTCCTGATGTCCTTAGGAAGGCCTCGGCCTCTCTGCCCTGTTGCTGGCCCTCCAGAGGAACTGGCTGGCCCCTGTGTGAGGCAGGAGGCTGGACTGGAAGGACCCCTGGTCTGACCCAGCAGGGCTCTCCTGATGTCCTTAGGAAGGCCTCGGCCTCTCTGCCCTGTTGCTGGCCCTCCAGGGGAACTGGCTGGCCCCTGTGTGAGACAGGAGGCTGGACTGGAGGGACCCCTGGTCTGACCCAGCAGGGCTCTTCTGGTGTCCTTAAGAAGGCCTCGGCGCCTCTGCCCTGTTGCTGGCCCTCCAGAGGAACTGGCTGGCCCCTGTGTGAGACAGGAGGCTGGACTGGATGGACCCCTGGTCTGACCCAGCAGGGCTCTCCTGATGTCCTTAGGAAGGCCTCGGCCTCTCTGCCCTGTTGCTGGCCCTCCAGAGGAACCGGCTGGCCCCTGGGTGAGACAGGAGGCTGGACTGGAGGGACCCCTGGTCTGACACAACAAGGTTTGCTAGCTGGAGCTGTTTTAACAGGCTCTCGCCACACTAGCCACTAGAGCCATGGCTTCTGTCATAGCTAAGGTACCGAAAAGCACAGAGATTCCCTTCTCGGCGCTCCCCAAACCACATCAAATTTGCAGGCGGCCTCTCCGGGTGCACTAAAACCTTTGGAGCATCCTTCAAGCCACCAGAGCCTTCCTCTGCCGGTCGCTCCACCCCAGCGTGTGCAAAGGACGGGAGGGAGGAGAAGGGTCAGTGGCACATATCGTCTGTGCACTCTCGTTAACCTTCTGCACCAGACAGCTGCACCAACTATTAAATGAGAATGACAGCGTTGCCTTGAGGTTAGCATTGCTGGCTTCTCGTGCCAAGCTCAGAGGGGCAAAAAAAAATCAGGCACGGAATAACTTTGCCACGCTGCATCTCCGTGCCTCAAGATCTCTCTGCAAGGTGACTGGACGCTGCAGAAGCATTCACCGAGCATGACCCTCTCTGCTTCGGGATGCATTGCATCATCGGTTCTCTCGCAGATCACAGAGCAGAGATCTACTTGGATTAGAGGCCTCGAAAGACGTTTCCGCCCCCTTTGAAAACAGAAAAGCCACCAAAAATTTTTAAAAAGCGCCAAACAGTTGTGCTCGGAATCTTCCCATCACAGGGCCATAATTTAGATTTCTCTGTCGCAGCCCAGACCAGCCTTTTTCAAACCCTTTGACTGTGGAGGAGGCCCTGAAATAACTTTTTGAGGCTTCAAGGAGTTCCAGGAGTGACGCCAGCCTGCCTGCTAGTCCTTCCGGAGTCGCCATGTCATTGGAAGTGGCTAAGAGGAGGGATGAGTGGGGGAGAGACGCTAAGAGGAGGGATGAGTGGGGGAGAGGCAGGAAGCAGTTTACAGTCAGATTAGGCATGCAGGCGCATAAGCCACAAGCAAACTCATTCACACTCAGGTGGTAGATCAACGGAAGCATCTGGTCCCGTGGCCAGCTTGGTGAAGAGCACAAACTTCTAAACTGGTGAGCTGGGTTTGATTCTCCGCTTCCCCACATGGAACCAGCTGGGTGACCTTGGGCTCACCACAGCACTGAGAAAGCTGTTCTGACCGAGCAGTGATATCAGTAATCTCAGCCTCACCTCCCTCACAGGGTGTCTGTTATGGGGAGAGGAAGGGAAGGAGACTGGAAGCCGCTTTGAGACTCCTTCGGGTAGGGGAAACCAACTCTTCTTCTTCTTCAGTAATCTCAGGGCTCTCTCAGCTTCATCCACCTCACAGGGTGTCTGTTGTGGGGAGAGGAAAGGGAAGGCGACTGGAAGACGCTTTGAGACTCTTCGGGTAGAGAAAAGCAGCATATAAGAACCAACTCTTCTTCTAGCTGGTGGCCAAGACCATTACGACAGGAGGAGAAAAGGCCATGGGTCCCCTCCAGAGCTCTTGTGGACCCCCAGCATTCCACGGACCCCTGGTTGGGAATCCCTGACCTAGACTCATCCTTACACTGCTCCACATCTTTAAATAGGACAGGGTCCTATTAAATAAAAGAGTAAGGCCACCTGGGGAGGAGTTAGGGCGGGGCCTGTCCAGGATAAAAACTCAGAGGGCCCAATCAGGAGCCGCTTTGCGGCTCCTGATTGGGCCTTCTGAGTGTCCATCCAGGGCCAAGCAGCCAATGGGGAGGCGCGCAAAGTGCCTTCCTATTGGCCCCTCACCAGGACAGACCAAAATTCCATTCACCCAGCCCAGTCTGGCTGCCAGTCTGCTCCTGACCACCGCAGGGAGAGGAGGTCAGCAGGGCTGCCAAGGGGGATGAGAACAGAGGCTTGGACAGGCTGTGCCAGCCCTTTTCGCCCCAAGGCTGTCCTAACTGTCGTGTCCAACTGCAAATGGCCTCAGAACCCTGACAGAGCTGGCAGGAGGCTGCAGAGTGCTCCCCCCCCTTTCAGGCCTGCTGTGAAGGAGCCTCTGACAGGCTCTGACTGAGGGAGGGAGGCCTTTCCAAGAGCAACGCAGGGGAGCCTGAGGGCCTTCCTTTTGAGGGGGGGACTTTCCCCTTCTGCCAAACAGTTGCTTGACAGGGAGGCCACAGAAAAGCCCCTCCTCACTTAACATACTGCTCTGGGTGGGGGTTAGACACAGCCAAGCCATGTGTCTTTCTTCTTTGCAACTCTCTGCAGATTTGAGGCCACTGCACAGCATTATTCTGCAGAGGAAGCTGGCTCCACACCCATGGCCTCATTTGCCACCATGCCATCACAACCTCCCACACAACACACATGACAACCCCATGCCCTTACAGACTGGACAACTCCTCCCCTTCCTCTTCCCACTGCCAAGCTCTAGCGCCCGTTGTATTCTTGGAGACAACGGGCTTTGCCCCTAGTTATAAATAAAAGTCTAAGGGGTGTGGAGGCGGGCTCAGTCCGGGATGGGTGGGGGCAACGATTGGCCCCTTGGCCCCCAGACTGCCCACCCAGGGGAAAATCCACCCCACGGGAAAATCCAGCCAAGCGACGGGGCGGCCGCCACGGCTGACCTCCCTGCATGGCGTCCGCTCTGCTGCCGACTCCAAATGCGGGGCCACCGAGACAGAGAGAGAGACAGAGAGGGAGGGATGGAGACTGAGAGCAAGTTAGAGGCAGAGGGGGACCAAGAGATACAGAGAGAGAGGTGGGGGGGGGATTTGCCCACTGGGTTGCACTGTGCCGTCTCTTACAACTACAATGTTGGTCATAGGGTTTCGGAGCCGGCTTCTGCAGCCTCTTCCATGGGAGGAATAAAGTTTTAATGGCCGTGGCTGACCTTTCTCATGGTGAACCCCACCTGATTCCCCACACCCAGCCACTGCCTTCTAGCGCCCGCTGAATTTCAGCAACAGTGGGATTAAATTCAAGTGCAGGGGTAGTCAAACGGCGGCCCTCCAGATGTCCATGGACTACAATTCCCATGAGCCCCTGCCAGCAGGGGCTCATGGGAATTGTAGTCCATGGACATCTGGAGGGCCGCCGTTTGACTACCCCTGTTCTAGTGGTTTCATAACAACCAAAGAGGAGACATATTGGATCAGGAGGTCAATGGCCCATCTAGCCCTGTGGCCAAACCCCCAGGTGCTCTCAGTGAGGCCAGTCTTCCAGAAGCCCTCCCGCTGCTCTCCCCCCCCAAAAAAAATGAACACGTCCACCCCGCTGAGACATTTGCAAATCTGCAACTCGGCCGAACCGGCACTGGCCACGTGGTCTTCTTCAGAAAGCCGGAGAAATTCTACTGGAGCAGACGGCCGAGCAGTCTACGCGCCCAAATTCCAGCCTCGGGGCTACAAAACCCGTACAGAACTGCTCGCGAGCCAAGAATATGTAAAAACCGTCCTGAAGTTTCCTGCCCGGAGGCAAAAGATACGCCGTCAAAACCTTCCCTTGACACTTCGATCTTTTGCTGAACGCTAAATCGCCGTTCAAGAGGACTTAGCCGCTTCAATAACATCTGAAGGCCTCTGCGTCATTTAATATTTCTTTCGCCCGACACAGACAGGTCAACAGGGTGCAAGACACGCCATTACTTGAAAAAAAGCTGTTTCTGACGCTATTGTGTTTCCTCAGGGAGTTTTTGCTGCCAATTTGCGTCCGAATTAAGGTGACCCCATAAGGCAGGGGGTAGCCAAGCCGTGGCTCTCCAGATGTCCATGGACTACAATTCCCACAAGCCCATGCCAGGGGCTATCTGGACACCTCGTGGGAGACACCTTTCTCCAGCAAAAGATCTAAGACCATCAGTAGATCGGGTCAGGATGCTACAGCTGCTGTCTCACCAGGTTACAGGTGGAACCTGGGAGCCACTGGAAACCAACGTGGGGGCTGGCGGCCTGAAGAGGATACTGCCATTCACATGGAGGGACTGTAAAGCGCCATACAACGGTTAAAGAGGAACAAGAGTTGGTTCTTCTATGCTGCTTTTCTCTACCCGTAGGAATCTCAAAGTGGCTTACAGTCGCCTTCCCTTTCCTCTCCCCACAACAGACACCCTGTGAGGGAGGGGAGGCTGAGAGAGCCCTGAGATTACTGAAGAAGAAGAAGAGTTGGTTCTTATATGCCGCTTTTCTCTACCCGAAGGAGTCTGAAAGCGGCTTACAGTCGCCTTCCCTTTCCTCTCCCCACAACAGACACCCTGTGAGGTGGGTGAGGCTGAGAGAGCCCTGAGATTACTGAAGAAGAAGAAGATTTGGTTCTTAGATGCCGCTTTTCTCTACCCGAAGGAGTCTGAAAGCGGCTTACAGTCGCCTTCCCTTTCCTCTCCCCACAACAGACACCCTGTGAGGTGGGTGAGGCTGAGAGAGCCCTGAGATTACTGAAGAAGAAGAAGAAGAGTTGGTTCTTATATACTGCTTTTATTCCTGCTCGGTCAGAACAGCTTTATCAGAGCCGTGGCGAGCGCAAGGTCGCCCAGCTGGCTGCATGTGGGGGAGTGCAGAATCAAACCCGGCTCACCAGATTAGAAGTCCGTACTCCTAACCACTACACCAAGCTGGCACCAAGTTGTGCCACTTTAAGCACTGCCAAGCCTGGGGTATTCCTTGCGCTCCCTGCAGTCAGACAGTAGCAGCTCAGGACACTAGATTCCCATCCCCTTGGAGCCTGGGTCAAGGGAGAGCAATCTAGTCTAGAAAGGTAATAAATCGCAATAAAATAACAGGAAGACCTGGGAGAAACCTCACATCTGAACTCCCCGTGACCAAAACATCACCGTTCCGGCCACCTGGGGGAAGGCTACAGCCCTAACTGCAGTGACTATTTTTGAGGTTGCGGTGCTGCTGACGAAGCCTGTGACAGCAATTAGACTGAGCTTCCAAAAGGACAGGCAGAGCAGTTACCCTTTTTGCACGGCCACAGGATCGGACGGCCAGATTTTAAATCCTTCTGATGTTTTACGGCGGCCGCATGCAGGTATGGTGCCCCAGGGACCAAGTCATGGCAGAGGATCAGCTTCCATTTTGCCCCTATAATGCACTCCCGTCTTCCAAAACGAGACACTTTGTAGACCAGGAACCTCATAAGGGTTCCCAGATGCAACGAGCTGTCGCCTAAATATTTAAGGAGCTCAAAAGGGGTGAAATAATTCCAGGGCAGCAAACCGCTGCTGAGATGTTGGTTTTAAATGAAACATCACCCAAAGGGAAATCAGGAATGACTGGCTACTATTAAAATTTACTTACTCGACGGGCAACTAGTGGAAAAGAGCTGGTGCCTGCAGCGTTAGAAGCACCTGCTTGTCCTTTTATTATGGGAGAGTTTCAGACTGATCCTATCAATTGGGGTTGGCCAAAGTGCAGCCAATGCCCGTGGACTACAATTCCCATGAGCCCCTGCCACCATGCAAACCACACAGATCATTATCCCCTGAGGACAATGGCTGCTTTGTTTGGTGGGCTTTACGGCAGCAGAGGTGAACGCTTCCTTGTTTTGGAATGCTCCCTTGTTTCTCTGCGAGGTCTTGCAACACGCAAAAATGAAACTAACTTCTTATTTAACAAGCATTGTATTAGCGATGCCAATGCTATGCATTTTGTAAACACGTTACTTCCAGGAGCATGGCAGGGAGATGTGGCCAGCTCTTTTCTAATGGAGCCCTCTGTTTTTAGGAATAGGGCCAGGGACACTCTATGGAAGAAATCAGCTTCTCTGCCTTCTCTTCCCTTATGAATTGCTTCTCCTCAAAGCGCTAGCCAGGAATATACTGATGGGTTTCCAGGATACAACTCACTCCCGAGAACTCTGAATAAGTGGCACCAAAAAACCCAGCACGGTGCCATGGTTAAGAGTGACAGACCCATATATGGAGACTCGGGTTTTACTCCCTGTTCCACTTCCCCATGAAACCTGTTGGGTGACCTTGGGCCAGTCACAGTTCTCTCAGAGCTCTCCAAGCCCCACCTACCTCACAAGGGAGAGGAAAGGCAGGGACTGTAAGCCGCTTTGAGATGTCTTAGGTACAGTTCCGCTGTAGTCTCCGTAGACAACCAAACAATATAACCTAACCTGAATTCAAAAGAACGAGGACATACACCACAGAGAGAAGCCACTCTGCATTCATAGACAACACCCCCCCCCCGATTAAGATTTTCAATTAAATGTTGGAGATACACATTTTGTGCAACACGAGTCTTTTATTTATCGGGAGCTCAGGAATATTTTCCCAGGTCCTTTCCCACCCTTGCTCAGGCAACCTCCGGCTAAAATGTCTGATCGAAAGGGTAGATCGAAATAGAGCGTTCATCTGTCTGGAGCAGCGGAAAAGAGTGAGATCGCCAGGGTGGGGCAAGAGGCAGAACTGAACTGAGAAACCCTGAAAAAAAACCCAATTTATATACAATCCTAAACAAGGGATCTTCACACCATTGGTCAGTTTCCATTTCATTTCTGTGGAAGAACCCCTTGCATAATTTTATGGTTGGAGGTCACCACATGAGGAACTGTATTAAAGGGTTGCGGCATTAGGAAGGTCCAGAACCACTGTCCCAAACTCTATTTTCGCCACTGATTTAAGATGACATTTCATTAAGTTTGGGGGCAGTGCTTACAAATTGGGCCTTTAGGATTTTGATGCATTTTTGTTTGTGGCCCTTTCTGTCTCTAAGCCGCCTTCGGCTCCCCTGAAGGCGGCGGCTGAGGAACATTTTTAAGCAGATGAACAAAACGCACCGCAGTTAAGCATAACAAGTTGAGCCAGTCACCATGACGAGATATGCCAAGTTAATTACCGCTACCATGAACTAGAGCAGGGGTAGTCAAACTGCGGCCCTCCAGATGTCCATGGACTACAATTCCCAGGAGCCCTTGCCAGCATTCGCTGGCAGGGGCTCGTGGGAATTGTAGTCCATGGACATCTGGAGGGCCGCAGTTTGACTACCCCTGAACTAGAGAATGCTTCTCCCCTCCTGTTATTATTTGAAACACGCAGGCTTGCTAACTCAGAAGCTGAGCAGATTGCCGTGCAAATTAAATTGGGGAAGGGAAGTCTGTGGACCTATCCTTTCGGAAGACCCCAAAGAAGAGTTCACGCTGTGGGGCGCATATTCTGGTCACAGGCACCATCTTTACTCATTTTGACCCTGTTTTGCTCACTGCAATGTCACATAAACGTACAAAAGAAACGTGAAACGGCAAACGTGAAACGGCAAAAGAATACAACTTGGGACTATCGGTGACAGGTGATTAAAATGCGCTGGCCACAGCCACAGTGCGCCGGACACAGGTCGCAAGCAGACTGGCACGGAAGACAATGGCGGGGGCAAGAAGATTAATCTCTTTCGTAAGCCACGATATTCCCTTTGGCACAAATCGGTTTTTTCCCCCCCAGGCTTGAAAGCACAAAGGGAGCGACCCGTAATTGGATACTTCGGAACATTGTGTGAATAAGTGAATGAAAGAAAAGCAAAATCCATTCTTGTGTTAGATCTAGCACCATTTCTTTTAGCTCCAATATTCAATGGCTGCTTTAGTTTTGGCGGTGATGCGCACCCAATATTTCCTGTTGTGGAAAAATGCGCTCAGCTGAACGGGTCATTCTACTACGCCTGCCATGATACATTAACACCTTCAAATTTCAAGCCATTCAACTTATTCCTAATTCTCCGAGGATGTGATTATCTCATTGTTCTCATAGAACTTAATTCTCATGCGCGAGTAATAACATAATGTCACATGGCACTGACTTATGGCATTGATTTTTTGAAATTTAAGGATGCAAAACAGATGCTCAAGGTGTTCTCTGATGATTTTGTAATAATGATCCAGTTCTTTTTTTTGAGGGGGGGGGGGGAAATATCATGAATGAACAAGCGTTTGTAAGGAAAGGAAACTGAGAATATTTTTAAAAACCTTCCATCTTCAAGTCAATCGTCCCCCTTCAGCTGTTTGGGGCTCAGTTCCAAATTCTCCTCCGTATAATTTTGTCACAGAATAATGACCCGTTTTCAGACGTGGCTTGCTGCGATTTACCCACAACAAGGTTAGAGAGAGCCAGCTGGGTGTAATGGTTAGGAGGGCAGAATAGTAATATGGTGAGCCGGGTTTGAATGTCCTCCGCATGCAGCCGGTTGAGTGACCTTGGGCTCGCCACGGCACTGATAAAGCTGTTCTGACTGAGCAGGAATCTCAGGGCTCTCTCAGCCTCACCCACCCCACAGGGTGTATGTTGTGGGGAGTGGAAAGGGAAGGCAAATGTACGCCACTTTGAGACTCCTTTGGGCAGAGAAAAGCAGCATATAAGAACCAACTGAGCAGGCAGTGTGATGCAGCGGTAAAAAAGGCGAATGCCATTTTGGGCTGTATCAACAGGGGCACCACATCAAAATCACAAGATGTCAGTCCCATTGTATATGGCACTGGTCAGACCACACCTGGAGTACTGCGTGCAGTTCTGGAGGCCTCACTTCAAGAAGGACGTAGATAAAATTGAAAGGGTACAGAGGAGAGTGACGAAGATGATCTGGGGCCAAGCCCTATGAAGATAGGTTGAGGGACTTGGGAATGTTCAGCCTGGAGAAAAGGAGGTTGAGAGGGGACATGATAGCCCTCTTTAAGTATTTGAAAGGTTGTCACTTGGAGGAGGGCAGGATGCTGTTTCTGCTGGCTGCAGAGGAGAGGACACCCAGTAATGGGTTAAACTCCAAGTACAACGATATAGGCTAGATATCAGGAAAAATTTTTTTCACAGTCAGAGTAGTTCAGCAGTGGAATAGGCTGCCTAAGGAGGTGGTGAGCTCCCCCTCACTGGCAGTCTTCAAGCCAAGGTTGGATACACACTTTTCTTGGATGCTTTAGGATGCTTAGGGCTGATCCTGCGTTGAGCAGGGGGCTGGACTAGATGGCCTGTGTGGCCCCTTCCAACTCTATGATTCTGTGATTCTGTGAGTTGTTCTGGGGTTTCCAGGACAGTTTTGTGCGACGAGCTGATGACAGATAATGAGCTGAAAGATTTAGGATGCTCTGGGCTGATCCTGCGTAGAGCAGGGGTTTGGACTAGATGGCCTGTATGGCCCCTTCCAACTCTATGATTCTATGGAACTCTCCTTCGTCTAGAGGTGGCCCTGACACAGCAGAAATTCTTACGACATTCTCATGGTACGTTTCACGACAGGAACATTGATACTTCAGCCTTTCTCAACTTTTTGAAACATTCTTCAGGCTTCAAGAAACCCCAGAAGTGACGCAATCGTGCAGAAAATGGTTGGGAACCGCAGCTGAGGACATGCCTACCGGGAGACCCTACCCTTCCCACCCCCTCCAGGCCTCTCAGTGGCCATTTTGGAAGGGGGGGGTCATCACGGCCACATACGGTTGTATCTTTCCATAAATGTCATAACAAATTTTGTCAACATATACAAAATTAACTAACTCCCAACAGTTCGGGGCACCCTTCCAGGGCCGTCACGAAACCCCAGGGTTGCCCAAAAGCCTTGCTGAGAGAGCCTGCTGTGATCTGCCTCAAAATTAACGACTATAAGGACACAGAATGAAAAGTCTCTTGGGCTTCCATGGAACACGATTCACCCCAGCCTTTCTCGACTTTTCTACCTTTGATAAACCCCTGAAATACTCTTCCGGCTTCGAGAAGCCCCAGAAGTAGCTCTATAATGCAGACTATGGTTAGGAAGCAGAGCTGTGGACACGCCCACCTGGGGCCCCTCCCCTTCACATCATTGGCTATTTGGGGAGGGGGGGGTCAGGTCAAGATGACCATATATGGTCATATCACATTTATATGAGAGAGAGAGAGAGAGAGAGAGAGAGAGAGAGAGAGAGAGAGAGAGAGCACGCCTCTTGTGGCGCAGAGTGGTAATGCAGCGACATGCTGTCTGCAGCTGTCTGCCCATGAGGTTGGGAGTTCAATCCCAGCAGCCGGCTCAAGGTCGACTCAGCCTTCCATCCTTCCAAGGTCGGTAAAATGAGGACCCAGCTAACTCCCACCCATTCATGAAACCACAGGGTTTCATGAACCTCTAGCTGAAAAAGTGTGATTTAATCGCTTGGGAAAAGTCAAAAGATTGTAAGCAGATGCAGAACACGGGCAAAAATCTGAAGACAACACAGCAGGCAACTGGGGGGGGGGGAACTAAAATAGCTTCACAGGGAAATACAGAACCTCTCTGGAGCTAAAGGAAGGCATGTGGATTTAAGCAGGACCACTGATAAGGGCACTCCAAAGCAAATATCTAAAAACTAAACAACTATCGGGAACAGTCAGAACACTTCACTGCCCCTCTTAAAAAGAAAAGAAGAGCTGGGTTTTTTATTCCTCGCTTTTCGCTACCCGAGGGAGTCCCGAAGCGGCTTCCCACCACCTTCCCCTTCCTCTCCCCTGTGAGATCAGTGGGGCTGAGAGAGCTCCGAGAGAACTGCTCCACAAGAACAGCTGTGAGAGAACTGTGACTGGCCCAAGGTCATCCAGATAGCTGCGTGTGGAAGAGGAGTGGGGCATCAAGCAGATTAGAAACACAATGGCAGGAAAAGGAAAGAGATTCTACTTCTAAGTCAGCGAGCAGCTGGAGCACCAAACGAATTCCTCACTTGTAATTAAATTAAAGGTTTAACATTAAATGGGGGGTACTACCAACGATACAGCACAGCTGAGGTCCCCCCCCTCTGTTTCCAGCACAACGCCACTCCAAACCCCGCTCTTCTCTTAGCAACTTAACGGGGGATTTTCCCCCCCTCCTCCCAAAAGTGCTGAGATAATCAGCTTTGCCAAAAAACCCGAGCCTTTCAAGCATTTGAAGTCGTGTTACGTTCTCGCAGCGCCCGCTGAAATAATCCATTCCCGAGTAACCAGATTTTGACAGATCCGTCCCGCTGCCAAATGCCGCGTCATCCACACCACGGGCTACAAAGGTTTCCCCGAGAACAGAAGAGCTAAAAGCGGAGCCGTTTTTACCCGGTGGTTTCGCTTCGAACGCTTCTCAACGTCCTTACGGATACGTCCCCAAACAGCTAACGTCTAGTGGAATGTAAGATCGCAGCGTTTCACAGGCCTGCGATTATGGGTTTTCCAACGCGGCGCACTCTGCTTCACAGCGTGTTCCCATGCTTTGCTTATCTGATCAAGCACCACCGAGCTTAAACAAGTTTGCGGGTTCCGCCAGGGCTTGGTGCACAAGAGCTTAAACGCCTTACGTTCGTCGGCAGCTTCTCCTACGGCGCTCCGCAGAGAGGCTTCAAGTAAGAACAGCAGGGCAGGCATAACACCGAGAGCTCACTGAACTGAGCATGACTTCCATGCTGCGCATCTCCCCTCCCCATTCGCCCCAGCGTTCCCGCCC
Source organism: Paroedura picta (assembly GCF_049243985.1). Taxonomy (NCBI): domain Eukaryota; kingdom Metazoa; phylum Chordata; class Lepidosauria; order Squamata; family Gekkonidae; genus Paroedura; species Paroedura picta. The sequence continues at coordinate 179,503,916 of NC_135370.1, read as the reverse complement.
CTCCCCACACCCCTCGACATCTGGGGGAACGGCGCATCCATCATCGTGAATAATTCGCTGCCAAGGAAAGGGGGAAGCGAGAGGCACGGAGTCTTTAATTAGGAGCGTGCCACAAAGGCAGGCGGGAGAGTCGCCATCTGCGGAGAATCTCCTCCCACAGGCCTTTGAATGTGGCGAAGTTAGAAGAAGAGTTTTGTGCACATCTTTGCTGACGTTTGGCCCTGCTGCCACCGGGGTTGCAAAGAGCTATCTCCAAGGGAAGCCATTCCTGTTTCGGAAGGGCTCCACCGGACGGCTCACCCCAGAGAGCCCAGTATGCACCCTCTGGGGAAACCCCGCTGTAAGACCCACAATTACCCACCCCCTTGGTAATCCTGCAGCATCAGCCAAGATAGGAGGAAATCCAACCCTGGGATGCATATTAGGCTCCAAGGGAAACAGGCTCGGCTACAGAGCAGGGATTAGCCCGAGCACGTGGCCTTCAAGCTGCGCCCTACATCTGGGAAAAGCCAGGCACCCAAAGGCAGCCAGACCCTGCTCCTGGAACAAAGCTATCGCCCCGGTACGTCCCAGGTTTAGAAGCCTAGAGTGGGAAGGGGCCAGACAGGCCATCTGGTCCGACTCTACTCAATGCAGGTCGGCTTCAAGCACCCAGAATCAATACTGTCCAGATGCTGCTTGAAAACCACCAGTTTAGAAATGTCCTTGTGCTCTCCCCCATCTCCCCCCAGCGTTCCTCTTTCCTCTAACTCTTCCCCCAAAGGAGAAGACCGGGAGAGGTGAGAAGCAGCTAAGCGCTCGATGCTCACGAACAAGAATTCCTCTTCAAAAGGAAAGGCGAACCAAGTTTCCGAGGCACCTCAAAATGAGAGTCCAATCGCACCCTGAAGACCAACAAAGATTTAATCAAGGCGTGAGCTTTCGAGTGCGTGCACTCGAAAGCTCACGCCTTGAATAAATCTTTGTTGGTCTTCAGGGTGCGATTGGACTCTAATTTCGTGGTGCTACTTCGGACCGACACGGGCGACCCACTTGAATCCAAGTTTCCAAGGGAGCGTCCCGAGTTGATGTTGCTTCCCCACCCTCCCTTCCCTCCCACCTCTCCCAATGCAAATCTGATCCACCGATCCGGCCTACAGTCGGAGGGGAACCCCAGCGCTGCTACACCCAACGCCCCCTTCCCCTCCAAGTTCCTCCTTCACGGCCCTCGCCCCCCCCCCTTCCAACACTGCCCAGGCCTGCCTCCTCCCCCGGTGTCTCCACCCCCAGCACCTGCCTGCCAGATGCCAGCCCCAGCCAAAAGCCCACCCACCTCGCTGTCTGCCTTCTTAAGGCACCGAGCTCCCCTGCAGGGCCCTTCTTGGCAAGCCCACCCCACCCACCCAACAACCCTGAACGCCTTCTGTCCCCACCCAACGTGCTCTCAACCACCACGATTCCAGCATCCAAACAACCCTGCATGCCTATCCATGGCTCCACCGATTCTAGTGCATTTTGGAGCCATGTTGGGAGGGCGGCATAGAAATGCAATGAATGATATCAGTTATTATTCTTGTCTGTTTGTTTCATCCCTCTGTTAAGCCCCAGTCTAGTTTTGGGGGATGACCGTCACACGGGTTCTGCGGAGAGACGGCTGCCGCTAACTTTAATCTTGGATTTCAATCTGTTTGTGACCTCCAAATGTTTGGAGTCCAAATATTTATTTGTTTAACTATTGTTGTTTGATCCACCACTTGTAGGAGCCCGATGGGAGGGCGGTCTAAAAATCAATGGGAGGGAGGGAAGTGGAGAAAGAAAGAAAAAGCAAGAGAAAGAAAGAAAGAAAGAAAGAAAGAAAGAAAGAAAGAAAGAAAGAAAGAAAGAAAGAAAGAAAGAAAGAAAGAAAGAAAGAAAGAAAGAAAGAAAGAAAGAAAGAAAGAAAGAAAGAAAGAAAGAAAGAAAGAAACTCTAGGGCAGGGGTAGTCAAACTGCGGCCCTCCAGATGTCCATGGACTACAATTCCCAGGAGCCCCCTGCCAGTGAACGCTGGCAGGGGGCTCCTGGGAATTGTAGTCCATGGACATCTGGAGGGCCGCAGTTTGACTACCCCTGCTCTAGGGGCTTTGCTCAAGTCACTACTCCCCATCCCATCCCATGCCATCCATCCCTTCAGGGGCAATCCTTTCTCTCCCCCCCCCCCCGCCACTGCCTTCAGGCACCCTGCCCAAAACATACAATTCCCTGTTTAATTCCTCCCTCTGCCAAGCCACAGCCCCCCTGCCCCCGAGCCCTCCCTGCTCCCCAAAGCCCTAGTTGCAGCCCACCCCTACAGGGCTTCTCTCCCCCCAACCCCAACACCTCCATCCTATTTCCAAGGGCTTCCCCCACGTCTTCAACCACGTCCCTCCGATCTCCTCCCCTTCCCAACTCACTCCCAAGCTGAAATTCCTCTTTGGGACTCAAAGCACGACAGAGTTAAAAGGCGGCCCTACAGGCCATCTAGTCCAACCCCTTGTTCAGTGCAGGATCACCATAAAGCAGTCCCGTTCCCCGATTCTGCCCCCAAAGAGCTCTCCCCCTTCACAAATTATCATGTCCCCAAAATGCAAACTCTTATTCAACCTCTCATTCCGAAGCTAGGAGCCCCTTGACAGATCATGACGTCCTTGGCCCTTGGTCCCAAACTTGTTATCCCTTCACCATCTCAAATCCTCAGCCCCCCCCAAAGAAGCCCCCCTCAAAAGCAGGGTACTCTTCTCAAATTCTCACTCCACAAAAAGGGCCCAATTCACAAATTCTCCAAATCCCCTTTCCCCCTTGTGCTTAGTTCTCATTTGCCTCCTCGCCCAACAAACTGAAGTCCCCTTTGCCAATTCTCAGCCCCAAAAGAAGTCCCCCCCCTGCAAATTATCATCCCCTTCCCCCAAATAAGGCCCCCTTCTCAACCCAAGAAGAGGTCCATTTCCCCTTCGCTGAGGACCATCTCCCCAATGCCCCCATGGGGTCCTCCTTCTCAATTTCTCAGTCCCAACAGATGTCCCCCTATGCAATTTGCCACCCCCCTCAAAACATGGGCTCTCCTTCCTAAATCCCCACTCCAAGAAGAGGGCCATTCCCCCTTTGCTAATCGCCACCTATCTAAGCCCCCATAGGGCCCTCCTTCTCAATTCCTCCCTCCAAAAAAGAAGTCTCCCCCTGCAAATCAGCACCCCCCCAAAAAAAAAAAATGGGGGTCCATTTTTTTTCCACCGGATCGGTGGATCAGATTTGCATTGGGAGAGGTGGGAGGGAAGGGAGGGTGGGGAAGCAACATCCAGGGTCCCCTTTTTAAATTCTCACTCCAAAAAGAGATCTCCTCCCCCATCCCCTAATGTTCCCCTCCCCAATCCCCTCTCTTTGCAATTCCACCCTCCAAAAACAAGTCTCCCTCTGCAAATTAGACCCCCCCACCCCCAAAAAAACCCCAATAATTGGGGTCCCCTTTCCAAATTCTCACTCCAAGAAGAGGTGCATCCCCTCTTGGGCAAGTCATCCCCCCCCCAGTCCCCCTCCAAGCGCTTCCCCCTTTGCAAATCACCACCCCCGGCCTCTCCAAGGATGGGAGGGGATAAGAATCTCTCCCCCCCCCCCCCTTTTTTTTTTTTTTTTTGCAAGCGTCCTCCCCTCCTCCAGGCAAGTCCCAGGCCCTGCAAAGAGCGTGCAAAAGAAGTGAGCGGCGGGACTCCGGAGGGACGCACGTCGCGCGCTTCCAGGGACCCCCTTGCTTGGTATTGGGGGGAGGGAGGGAGAAGAGCCGCTTCCCTTTTGTTTTCTTTTAATTGCACAGCAATCACGGGGGGGGGGGAGAAGAAAAAAACAAACAAACCCTGTTTTGCTTAATCAAAGAGGATATTCTGCAATGGGGGAGGGGGGGTCGCGCTTGCATTGCTCCCCCTTCCTCCTCCCCATTTGGAGGGACCCCCCCTTTTTTTTTGCAAAGAAGAAGGCCCCCCCTATTTATTTATTTTTTTTGCAAAGGAAGGAGAACCCCCCCTCGACCCCCCCCACCACCCCCCCCCAAGCTTTGCAAGGCAGACAAGGCAACAACAAACAAGGTCCCCCCTCCCCTCCTTGCAACCCCCGCGCACCCCCCCAAAGGACCCCCTCCCCTTTCCCCTCGTCCACTCACCCCAGCACCACCAGCTCGCCGTATTTGACGGGCTCCTTGTTGGGCGCGCAGTGCTCCTCCTGGCTGGGAGAAAACATGGGGCCGCCGCCGCCAACAACGACGCTGCTATAATCCCATAAGGAGACACGGGGGGGGGGGTGACGGAGGGGGGGGGCGAGGGACGACGCTCGCTCGCTCTATCGATCAATCAATCGAAGAAGAAGAAGGGAGGGGGGGGGAGTCCGCGCGCTGCACGGCCACTCGGGCGGGCGGCTGGCTGGTTTCCTTCCTCTTCGCTCGGCTCTTTTTCCGGGCTTGCTGCGCCCGCCGCCGCGGAAGTCTTCGTCCTCTCGCGCCGTCCCCCGGCCGCCGCGCGAGCGCTCCGTCGACAGCAACGGCCGCCGCTGGCAGAGGAGGGGAGCCAATGAGCGCCGCCGACGCCAGGACGGAGCGGGGTAATGCGGGGGGCGGGGAAGCTCCGCCTCCTTCGCCTTCCCTCGCCACCCCGCCCCGGCATCTTCGCCGCGGACTGCGCCACCCCCTCGCCTGGGCGATGGTACGGTCCGGCGTGTTATGTAAACAGGAGAGTAAAGGGAGGCGAGGAGGGGCGGCTCTTAAAGGGGACGCCGCCTTTTTTTTTTTTTTTTGATGGGGTGGGATTCGTGTCAAGAAAAAAGGGATTAAGAGTGTCAGCAAACATTTGAATTAGGCATTAAAATTTCGAATGGGGCGCCCACTGGCGTGCTGGAAAGAAAACTAGGGTTGCCCATTTCACACAGTGTATGAGCATAAGGGAAGCCATGTTGGATCAGGCCAATGGCCCATCCAGGCCAACACACAGGGGCCAAAATCCAGGGTCCACCAATGGGGCCAGAACTCCAGAAGGCCTCCCAAGCACCACAAAAGACAAGAGCTGTCCACTGATAAGATTTTGCTCCATATGGTTTTCCAGTCCCCTCATAAGAGCATAAGGGAAGCCATATTGGATCAGGCCAATGGCCCATCCAGGCCAACACACAGTGGCCAAAATCAAGGGTCCATCTGGAGATCCACCAATGGGGCCAGAACTCCAGAAGGCCTCCCAAGCACCAAAAAAGACAGAGCTGTCCACTGATTAGATTTTGCTCCATATGGTTTTCCAGCCCCCTCATAAGAGCATAAGGGAAGCCATATTGGATCAGGCCAATGGCCCATCCAGGCCAACACACAGTGGCCAAAATCCAGGGTCCATCTGGAGATCCACCAATGGGGCCAGAACTCCAGAAGGCCTCCCAAGCACCAAAAAAGACAGAGCTGTCAACTGATAAGATTTTGCTCCATAAGGTTTTCCAGCCCCCTCATAAAAGCATAAGAGAAGCCATCTTGGATCAGGCCAGTGACCCATCAGGTCTGTGTCACACAGTGGCCAAAATCCAGGTGCCTTCGGCCACTGCAAAGCCACCCCTGGCCCAAGGCCATGCACACAAGCTATTCTTGTGCAAATCACATTGGTTTGCAGCCCTTTTGTTGAGATCTTTGCTGAAGGCCCCTTCATCTTTCTCCAAGATCGAGGGTCAAGCGGCCTGTGAGCATTCCTGTTCTTCGATGACCGATTATACAGGCGGCTTCCAGACAGCAGAATGGAAGCTTGCCCTTGCTGGGTTAGCAGAAACAGGTGAGGTCGGACCCCACAGAGATATCATCCATAACGCAGCAAACAGCCAGGTGGGGCCTGGATATCTCCTTGGATTACCCTACAAATAGAAATATACTGTGCCATGGACAAAATGCGTGGATATGCTTACAATACAAAATTATTTACAGACAAAAAAAACTGTCTTGCATTGTTTTTCACAAAGGAAATTTATGGCTCGTGGAGAGGAATCCTCAAAGGAATCAGAAAAGAATTGCAGAGTTCTCAAAGGAAGATGTTTCAACCTGAAAGGGATCTTTTTTTTTCAATTCCCAAAAGTATGTGGTTCAGTGGAACCTGAAAGGTCCTCATAGCCTCAAATGTGGTGTGATAAGTTTCTTGCTGTTCAATAGAGATCACACTTTTAATCTCCTATGGTGAGAACAGATCATAAAATCTATTTTTTTCTCATCATAGGAAATAATGGGGATTGGACGGGGGTTCTTTTCTGCAGAGGTTCTCATAGCTATGCAACAGATTTGGTGCCTCTGCCTCAAACACACATACACACAAGCCCAGACAAGACAGAAAGTGGAAAATCCCCATATACTTGAATGGCACCATTGTTTGAATGGTGCTGAGTTGATTCATAGAATCATAGAATCATAGAGTTGGAAGGAGCCATCCAGGCCATCTAGTCCACCCCCTGTTCAGTTTAGGATCACCATAAAGCATCCAGGATTAGGATCTGTCCAGTCGCTGCTTGAAAACGGCCAGTGAGTGGGAGCTCCCCACCTCCTTAGGCAGCCCCTTCCACTGCTGAACTACTTGGACTGTGAATGTTTGTTCTTTTTGGTTGCAGATGGGGAGGGAGGGAGAATAGAAACATGGAAGGGATCTCCAGGGTCATCTAGTCCAACCCGCTACGCAATGCAGCAAATTCACAACTACCTGTTGGAAACTGCTTTGAGACTCCTTTAGACAGTGAAAAGCAGGGTACAAAAAACAACTCCTATTATTATAGAATCATAGAATCATACAGTTCAAAGGGACCTCCAGGGTCAATGAGTCCAACTCCCTGCACAATGCAGGAAATTCACAAGTACCTGCCCACCCACAGTGACCCCAATTCCATGCCCAGATGATGCCCCCCAAACCCTCCCCCCAAAAAAACCCCCAAGAATCCCTGGACCCTCTCAATTTTTCCACGTCCTTTCTGAAGTGAGGCCTCCAGATCAGCCAAATCGATTCGGATACGGCCGAATAAAAACTACACTATAAATAGAATAATAGAATCACAGAATCCAGGGTCATCTAGGCCAACACCCTGCACAATGCAGGAACTCACAACTACCTGCCCACCCACAGTGACCCCAATTTCATGCCCAAGTGATCCCCCCCACCAGAAATCTCCAGAATCCAGCCTGGCCTGGAGGGAATTCACCTGCCATCCCACAGTGGCGATCAGCAATTCCCTGGGGATGCAAGGAAGGACCACAAGAGACAAACACTGGAGCATCCTTTCCTGCACACCCACTCAACATGTGCCTAAGGTGATTCAAATGGAATCTAAGGTGATTCAAACCATGAGACAGCTTTGCTGATAGCCGCGGGCAATAAATATAAATATAAACAGCGATACAAACAGAAATATAAATAGAAATATAAACAGAAATATAAATAGAAATATAAACAGAAATATAAATATAACAGAAGAAGGAGTTAGTTCTTATATGGCACTTTTCTCAACCCGAAGGAGTTTCAAAGCAGCTTACAATCCGCTTCCCTTCCTCTCCCCACAACAGACGCCCTGTGAGGGAGGTGAGGCTGAAAGAGCCCTGATATTACTGAAGAAGAAGAAGAGCTGGTTCTTATATGGCACTTTTCTCTACCCGAAGGAGTTTCAAAGCGGCTTACATACACCTTCCCTTTCCTCTCCCCACAACAGGCACCCTGTAAGGGAGGGGAGGCTGAGGGAGCCCTGAGATTACTGAAGAAGAAGAGTTGGTTCTTATATGCCGCTTTTCTCTACCCGAAGGAGTTTCAAAGCGGCTTACAATTGCCTTCCCTTTCCTCCGTTATTATTCCTAATAATAATAGTATTTTCCAACCCAGAGCTGGCAATTAATCTCTTTTTACCCTAGCATAGAAGTACACTGTGCCCACCCATAGCCCTTTCTGGACTTCAGATACCAAGGTGTTTTCCCCCCGAGCTAAAATTCTACTTTTATGTCTGAAAATATTGAAGCTGGTTTTTATACCTTGCTTTTCACTACCTGATGGAGTCAATCGCCTTTCCTTTCCTCTTCCCACAACAGACACCCTGGGAGGGAGGGCTGAGAGCTCTAAGAGAAGTGCTCTGCAAGAACTCTGCGAGAGCTGTGACTAGCTCAAGGTCAACCAGCCGGCTGCATGTGGGGGAGGAGTAGAGAGTCAAACTTGGTTCTCCAAATTAGAAGCAGCTGAGCTCTGAAAAAAGTAAGAGCTTCCAAAAATTCATGTCCCCCCCCCCACCTGATTCTGCATGTTTTGTGTGAACCTCCATGAAGGCTACATCAGGAGCCAGTGAAATGGCTCCCTTCCCCCCCCCCTCCCATTCGGTTATTTTCCATATTAAAACATGAAATCTATGATTTCTTCTTCATCGCATCTGAAGAAATGCTGACTCACAGGAAACTCAGGCTGGAATAAATGTTAGATTCCAATGAGTAGCTGTGTTGGTCTGAAGTAGCACAATAAAATCAGAGACCGTTAAGAGCCACAAAGATTTATTCAGGGCGTGAGCTTTCGAGTGCAAGCACTCTTCCTCAGGCTAAGAATATTCCTACAGCTATGATGGTAGTTCATAGTCTAATGAAGAGTGCTTGAACTCAAAAGCTCACACCCTGAATAAATCTTTGTTGCTCTTAAAGGTGCTACTGGACTCTGATTTTATTGGAATAAATGTTGTTAGGCTTTGGCCAAGTGCTTCTGGACTTCTGTTTTCTGACTGGGAAATGATCCGGTTCAGAACAGGGAATCATGCAGAGATGCAGTAACCAGCCTCCTTTGTAAGGCAGCCAGCCTCCAGTTGGGATTTGGGAATCCCCCGGAATTCTAGCTCTTCTCCATACAGAGGTCATTTCCCCTGGAAAGATCTGCTTTGGAGGGTGAATTCTGTGGCATTGTACTCCTCTGAGGCTCAGGGATGCCAGCCTTCAGGTGGGATTTGGGGATCCCCTGCAATTACAGATCGGCAGACTACAAAAATCGGGTCCCTGAAGAAAACTGATGCTTTGGGAAGTAAGCTCTGTAACATTGTACTCCACAGAGGTCCTTGCCCTCCCCAGACTCCACCCTCAATTCTCCAGCCCCAACCTGAGTTCAGCCCTGGCCCCAACTTGGTGGAAGGAGCTCCCAGAAGAGCTACGGGCCCAGTCAAATTGTCAGCTTTCCACAAGGCCTGTAAGACGGAGCACTTCCACCAGGCGTATAGTTGAGGCTATGGTGAGTCCTGGAGTTTCCATCAGTGTATCCCTCTGCATTGGTACATCTGGACTCTCGCTCCCAACGAGGAAGAGCTCTTGGCCCTCTTGCTTTAGGATGCTTTGGGCTGATCCTGCGTTGAGCAGGGGGTTGGACTAGATGGCCTGTATGGCCCCTTCCAACTCTATGATTCTGTGATTCTATAATTGGACAGAGGGAGAAGGTGGGAAGGTTAAAACTCTGGTATCGCCATCTTTTAAGGCTTAACGTTAATGTTGATTTTAATGGATTTTAATGGGGTCATAGCGCCTCTTGTGGCGCAGAGTGGTAAGGCAGCAGACATGCAGTCTGGAAGCTCTGCCCATGAGGCTGGGGGTTCGATCCCAGTGGCCGACTCAAGGTTGACTCAGCCTTCCATCCTTCCGAGGTCGGTAAAATGAGTACCCAGCTTGCTGGGGGGTAAACGGTCATGACTGGGGAAGGCACTGGCAAACCACCCCGTATTGAGTCTGCCATGAAAACGCTGGAGGGCGTCACCCCAAGGGTCAGACATGACTCGGTGCTTGCACAGGGGATACCTTTACCTTTAATGGGGCCATACTGGTTTTTATCTTTTTACTGTGAACTGCCGCGAGTCAGAATGGAACGCAACGGTATATAAATAAGTAAATATCTGAAGATTTGGAGGTAGAGCCTGAGGAAGGCATCATTTGGAGAGGAACTATGAGGTCTAAAGCCATTTTCCTCAGCGGTCCTTTTTCTCCAGGCGAACCGATCTCTTTTGCCTGGAGATCTCCAGCCACCGCCTGGAGGTGGGAACAGTACCCCCACACACAGACACACGCACACTGCTGGTGGCCATGGGGACCTAGCAGTCCTTCTCCTTTGTGAGTCAGTCAGCAGAGACAAATGTTTAAAAAATACATATTTCCTTCCTTTACATTTTGCCTTTCTCACTTTGGTGAGAGCCAGTTTGGTGTAGTGGTTAGGAGTGCGGACTTATCATAGAATCATAGAGTTGGAAGGGGCCATACAGGCCATCTAGTCCAACCCCCTGCTCAACGCAGGATCAGCCCTAAGCATCCTAAAGCAACTTCTAATCTGGCATGCCGGGTTCGATTCTGCGCTCCCCCACATGCAGCCAGTTGGGTGCCCTTGGGCTCGCCATGGCACTGATAAAGCTGTTCTGACCGGGCAGTGATATCAGGGCTCTCTCAGCCTCACCCACCCCACAGGGTGTCTGTTGTGGGGAGAGGAAAGGGAAGGCGACTGTAAGCCGCTTTGAGCCTCCTTCGGGTAGGGAAAAGCGGCATATAAGAACCAACTTCTTCTTCTTCTTCTTCTTCTTCTTCTTCTTCTTCTTCTTCTTCTTCTTTTTGCAGCATGTTAACGAACCCCAACGAAAGATGGGAAATGACCCACCCGATATCATAAACCTACCCATTGGGGCCCTGCTTTGTTTGACCCCCGGATGACTATTGATCGTCATAAACATGAATCATCGCACCAGGAGCTCTTCGGAGAGTCCCCGAGATGCCAGGGAAGGGGGGGGGGTAGAATATGAGCATACAATTAAATTACGGTCAAATTGAAAACCTGGCTCCTCTATTCTTTCCAGCCCCATCTGGTCCTTGCTTTGTTTCCGTACGTTTAGAGGACAGGAAGGTGTCGGATGCGGGCCTTCCCTTCTCTTCTCTCTCCCCCTCCCTCTCCCTTTTCGGGTCAGAAATAAAGAAAATGCAATTTCCAGATGAAGAGGCTATTACTGCCGCTCACCCTCTTGCCGGGCCCGGCTCAGTCCTCGAGAGAGCGCCACATAAGTCACTGTCAGCACGGCAGGCAAACATTTCTCAGAAACAAAAAACGTATTAACCCCTGTGCTCGGCGTCTCTGCCCCTGAGGTTATCTCGACGCCAGGCCTCCGCTGGCAATTTCAGGAATACAAACCAGCACCATCGACTCTGCCTTTTTATGGTCCGTTCAGCTCTGATCCGTCAAAGGGGTTTTTCAGATGTTTGGGATTTCAGGACCCAGATGATGGTGTGCGACACGCGTTTCCAGCGCCGGTTCGGCTTTGAAGTCGCTTTGACAGAATCCCGAAGCCTGACCTCACCCTGCTTCTGATCTTCCCATTGGGAACTTCACAGGGTATGTGCGCTCACCCACATAAGCCCTTGTGTGTCTGCACATCGGGGGACATGATTGAACAGCAAAGAGAATGTTTGTCCTTTTCGGTTGCAGGTAGGTAGGTAAGTAGGTAGGCAGGCAGGCAGGCAGGCAGGCCTGGAAGGTACATCCAGGGCCATCTAGTCCAGCCCCCTGCACTATGCAGGAAAATCACAACTTTTTTGGTCCTGGGAATCTGATTCACCAAGCTGGAAGGAACCTGGGACCGAGTACATGGTCATAGAATCCTCAGAAGTGTTCCAAGGCCAACCGGACCTACCTTCCATTCCCGCTCAAAGAAACCCTGCAAGACTCGATATAATCTTTTGGAGCAAAATCTCCAGGCCCCACAGCTTGCATTGCAGGGAAAGCAAAATGCAAGGACCATCTGAGATAGTTATTGATCTGCCGCATGCCTAGACTACCCTTAGAATCAGAATCATAGAGTTGGAAGGGACCTCCTGGGCCATCTAGTCCAACCCCCTGCACTATGCAGGACACTCACAACCCTCTCGCTCATCCACTGTCACCTGCCACCCCCTTGAACCTTCCCAGAATCAGCCTCTCCATCAGATGGCTCTCCAGCCTCTGCTTAAAAATCTCCAAAGATGGAGAACCGTCCACCTCCCGAGGAAGCCTGTTCCACTGAGAAACCGCTCTAACTGTCAGGAACTTCTCCTGGAGGTTTAGACGGAATTTAGAATCATAGAATCATAGAGTTGGAAGGGACCTCCTGGGTCATCTAGTCCAACCCCCTGCAGAATGCAGGAAATTCACAAGTACCTGCCCACCCACAGTGACCCTAATTCCATGCCCTGATGATGTCCCTCCCCCCAAAAAAAATCCAGAATCCGTGGCCACTATGGCCTGGAGGAAATTCTCCTCCTGACCCCAAAGTGGCAATTGGAATTTACCTGGGCTTGCAAGAAAGGGCCACAAGAGCCAAGCTCAGACACAGTCCCTTCTGCCCACTCACAGTCCTGCAGTCCCAACATTTTGATCAAGGCCTGAACGGTTGGGCAGTGGTTGAGAGTAGAGGAGTAAACTACCCCCCCCACCGGGCCTCAGTAAAATTGTCAAGCGTTGAGTGGTCCCTGGTGATAAAAAGGTTGGGACCACTGGACTAGATGACCCAGGAGGTCCCTTCCAACTCTGTGATTCTATGACCTTGCTTAGCTTAAGAGATCTGACACGTTCTGAGAACCTGGGATTTTCAAGGCAAGATACAAATTAAGACGGTTTGCCGTTACCTGCCTCTGCAGAATAACCTGGGCATAAGTTCTATTTGTCAAGTTTTATTCAAGTACAATTATTAATTATTAAGGTTTAATAGCCCATAAGGCATACACCTATCACAGGCTTTCTCAGTCAGCTTTTCATGATGGCCGTGGAAGGGTTTCTCAAACGAGCGGAAGTCAATTCATTTGTTATATAGTTTTTAAAATTTGTTAAATGTTTATTGCGTGCTATGACCATACATGGTCAAGTCGACCTGTTCCGCGATCCCCAAACCGTCAGTGATTGGCCTGGAGAGTGTGGGAAGGGGAGGGGCCCAAGGTGGGCGTGTCCACATCCTTCCTTCCCTACCACATTCTGCAGGATCACGCCACTTCTGGGCTCTCTCAAAGTCTGAAGAAGGTTTCAGGGGTTTCTTCATGGTAAAAAAGTTGAGGAAGGCTGGCCCCATATTGTAATCGTTATGTCCCTTTTTAGTTTTTAATGCAGCTTTATTGGGGGAAGGTTAATTGCGGACGATTGTAATGCGGTCTCGGGAGTGGCAGGAAATAAAAATCACAATGATGATAATAATAATTAATTATTATTAATCATTAATTATTATTATTATTATTTACTTATTAGATTTTTATACCACGTTCCACAGGGCTCAAGGCGGTTTACATATAATATCACGGGCGGGGGGGGGGACATGGAGCGAACTAACATATAACATAGTCAAATACAACTATAATCTAACAGCGGTTCTAAATAACACAATTTCAGTGATCTTAAACAACAACAAATATAACATGATAACAACAACAACAACAACAATGTGTCTTTTGGTATCCTGTCCCAAAGCGTCTGAAGATGCAGAAGGACAAATCGTAGCCCTAAAGCAGGGGTAGTCAAACTGCGGCCCTCCAGATGTCCATGGACTACAATTCCCAGGAGCCCCTGCCAGCATTCGCTGGCAGGGGCTCATGGGAATTGTAGTCCATGGACATCTGGAGGGCCGCAGTTTGACTACCCCTGCCTTAGAGGTTTGGCCTTCGCTGCAATTTATTGGCCCAGGAACTTAGTTTGATTTAGAAGGGCCAAAGTTGTACACAGACGCAAAGCCATCTGTGTGGGCAGGAAATATGGGGAAGCCCAATGAAAGATGGCTGGCGGGCTTCGCTTTACTCCTTTGCATGTTTGACCAAAAAAAAAAAAAAAAAACGCGTTTGTTTACCCTGACAGAGACTTACAGCTCAGTCTTTGGAGCGGCTGCCTCAGCCTAATAAAAAAGATAAACCTGCCATAATTCAGCTCCCGGTTTTTAATAAAAGCTCATCCTTTTTCTTTCTCCCCTAAAGCAGATAGGAAAACCCTCGGTGGTTGGAGATTAGCCACGTCCCTCCTCCTCCCCGCTCCCCCCTTATCACAAGGAAATGACAGGGACGTATTGGCAAAGAGGCGATGAACAGCTCGAAATAGCTCCAGGAAGAGCAAAGCTGGAAATTTTTAAACAGGGGATGGACAGCCATCCGACGGGGAGGCTGATTCTGTGATGGTTCAAGGGGGTGGCAGGTGACAGTGGATGAGCGAGAGGGTGGTGAGTGTCCTGTGTAGTGCAGGGGGTTGGACTAGATGACCCAGGAGGTCCCTTCCAACTCTATGATTCTATGATTCTAAATTCTGTCTAAACCTCCGGAAGAAGTTCCTGACAGTTAGAGCGGTTTCTCAGTGGAACAGGCTTCCTCGGGAGGTGGTGGGTTCTCCATCTTTGGAGATGTTTAAACAGAGGCTGGAGAGCCATCTGACGGAGAGGCTGATTCTGTGAAGGCTCAAGGGGGAGGCAGGTGACAGTGGATGAGCGAAAGGGTTGGGAGTGTCCTGCACAGTGCAGGGGGTTGGACTAGATGACCCAGGAGGTGCCTTCCCACCCTGTTATTCTATGATCCTATGAAGCCCTTTTTATGAGCCTCTTGTGGCGCAGAGTGGTAAGGCAGCTGTCTGAAAGCTCTGCCCATGAGGCTGGGAGTTCAATCCCAGCAGCCAGCTCAGGATTGACTCAGCCTTCCATCCTTCCGAGGTCGGTAAAATGAGTACCCAGCTTGCTGCTGGGGGGTAAATGGTAATGATTGGGGAAGGCACTGGCAAACCACCCCGTATTGAGTCTGCCATGAAAACGCTAGAGGGCGTCACCCCAAGGGTCAGACATGACCCGGTGCTTGCACAGGGGATACCTTTACCTTTACCTATGAAGCCCTTTAGTGGTTCGTGGCTTTCTTGCTGATTTTGCCCGTGTATAAAGGCTCCATCCCAAGCTTAAATCTTCAAAGTCAGCGTGCTGTATTGTCAGATTAGGATCTGGGAGGCCTGAGTTCGAATCCTTGCTCTGCCGTAGAAGTTTGCAGGGGGACCTTGAGCCAGCTGCGAGCTCTCAGCCTAATCTGCTACAGAAGGGGGTAGTGGGGAGAACCTAGTAAGCCATTTGGTACTCATGGGGGAGAAAAAGTGGGGTACAACTGGAGTCAATAAGTTAGATCTGTGGGACACAGAGGCATGGGAATTATTCAGGTCTTTATTGTGATTTAGCTCACAGTACAACAGTACTGCACTCGCCTCCCAGAACAAATTCCCCAGTATATACATATCAGAACAAAAGGAACTTCCCATGCGTCCAGGCAATTGGTACCAGATTGATTGGAACCAATTGGATCTCTAGTGGATCTGGCCACGTGCTGTCCAAATGCTTTTAGAATCTACTGGCTAACCAGCCAGGCACGAGCCAATTGGTGTTTTGGGATTACGATTATGCCTCAGACGTCAAACTTGGGTCCTGTTTGGTGTAGTGGTTAGGAGTGCGGACTTCTAATCTGGTGAGCCAGGTTCAATTCTGCACTGCCCCACATGCAGCCAGCTGGGCGACCTTGAGCTCACCACGGCACTGATAAAACTGTTCTGACCGAGCAGGAATATCAGGGCTCTCTCAGCCTCACCCACCTCACAGGGTGTCTGTTGTGGGGGGGGGGAAAGGGAAGGTGAATGTAAGCCATTTTGAGCCTCCTTCGGGTAGAGAAAAGTGGCATATAAAACCAACTCTTCTTCTTCTTCAGTAATCTCAGGGCTCCCTCAGTCTCCCCTCCCTCACAGGGTGTCTGTTGTGGGGAGAGGAAAGGGAAGGCGACTGGAAGCCGCTTTGAGCCTCCTTTGGGTAGAGAAAAGTAGCATATAAAACCAACTCTTCTTCTTCTTCAGTAATCTCAGGGCTCCCTCAGTCTCCCCTCCCTCACAGGGTGTCTGTTGTGGGGAGAGGAAAGGGAAGGCGACTGTAAGCCACTTTGAGCCTCCTTCGGGTAGGGAAAAGCGGCATATAAGAACCAACTCTTCTTCTTCTTCAGTAATCTCAGGGCTCTCTCAGCCTCACCCACCTCACAGGGTGTCTGTTGTGGGGAGAGGAAAGGGAAGGCAAATGTAAGGCGCTTTGAGACTCCTTTGGGGAGAGAAAAGCGGCATATAAGAACCAACTCTTCTTCTTCTTCTTACTTGGCAGATCTGCATGAACAACAGTGACGCTTTATCATTTATCATGGCCTGATCATCACCATGTGGGGAAGCCCTCCGCCTTCTCTTTCTATGGCTTATACTGCAGGAGAACCCTTTCCAAAGGAATGCCTGTGTTTGTGTTTCCCCAGAAAACCAGGAGTAATTCTCCCCTTCGGAAAAGATCAGACTGGCCTTCAACACTGGCAACCCAAGCGCCAGAAATTTCAGGTATGCAATCCAAAGAAGTGGTGGTGATCACTGCCTCTACAAATGGAGGTTCCATTTCAGTACAAGGTACTTAATAATCGTTGGTGGGCTTGGCCTCCATAACATGATTAGTCTGATTCTCTTTTAAAGGCATTTTGCGGTCACAAATTCCCCAAGCCAGTGAGGCATTCAGAAGAAAAGCTGTTTTTTATACCTCGCTTTTCACGACCCGAAGGAGTGCCAAAGGGTTTTACAAACACCTTTCCGCTCCTCTCTCCACAATACAAGGAGGGTGGGGTTGAGAGAGCTCTAACAGAACTGCTCTAACAGAACGGCTCTAAGAGAACTGTGACTGGCCCAAGGTCACCCAGCTGATGGCATGGGGGAGTAGTGAGAAATCATACCCAGTTCTCCAGATTACAATCTGCTGCTATTTAACCACTACACCAAGCTGGCGCTCATTCTTTACGTCCATCCCTGGCTTTCACAAAACCCTGGAGTTTCTTGATAGTTTCATGAAAGGGTGAGAGTTAATTAGCTCTTTACATATTTTTAAAATATGTTAAATATTTATCAGGTGATATGACCATACATGGTCTGTCAACCTGCCCACCCCCTCCCAAAATGGCCAATGAGGGGCCTGGAGGGGTGGGTAGGGGAGGGGCCTCAGGTGGGCGTGTCCACAGCTCTGCTTCCCAACCATATTCTGCACAATTGTGCCACTTCTGGGGTTTTTCAAAGCCTGAAGAAGGTTTCAGGGGTTTCTTGACAGTAAAAAGGTTGATCTATCCTTAATGCACTGCCCTTTGTTTCCATGAGACCGAGAAGGGGAGATATTTTCCTAGAGTTGCCGTCCTTCAGGCAGAGCTTGAAGATTTTCCTGGAATTACATCTGATCCTCAGATGGGAGATATAAGGACACTTAAAATGGCTGCTTTGGAGGGTGGACCTTCACAACAACCTTGTGGGGTAGGTTAGGCTGAGAGTGTGTGAATGGCTGAAGGTCACCCAGTAAGATTCCTAAGCAAACTGGGGATTCAAACCTGAAATTTCTCCGATCCCAATCTGATGCTCTAACCACTATTCTGATACTGACCCAGATGGACCATCGGATGGCCCCTGGATGTGGACCATGATGTGATACACAGTATTGAGTTGAATGGGCGACTGGCTTGATCCAACAGGGTTCTATTTGGAGCTGCTAGCAGGTGGAACTTGGGATCCCCTGGAATGACAGCTCCTCTCCAGATTGCAGAGATCAGTTCCCCTGGAGGAAAGGGCTGCTTGGGAGGGGGGACTCAGGGATGCCAGCCTCCAGGTGGGGCCTGGAGATCCCCTGGAATGACAGCTCCTCTCCAGACTGCAGAGATCAGTTCCCCTGGAGAAAAGGGCTGCTTGGGAGGGGGACTCACGGATGCGAGCCTCCAGGTGGGGCCTGGGGATCCCCTGGAATGACAGCTCCTCTCCAGACTGCAGA
>NC_135370.1:178446111-178543611 GCF_049243985.1 Paroedura picta | reverse complement strand
GCCAGTGGCCCATGCAGTCCACCCCTCTGTGTCACACGGCGGCCAAGACCCACGCACCTGCTTTTCCTCAAACAGGCCCGTCCGCAACACCTTGCCGTGAATCTGGAACAAAAGAGTAATGTATCAGAGGCTGTCAAAACTGCACCGTCCGCTGATTTGCGACGCGAGCTTGTTTTGCAGCCCTGGGCGGGATTCCTGCTGGAAATCTACAGAGCTGCGTCAGCGGGCATACCTCCGCCTTCGCTGGAAACCCCACCCATGCTGAGAGATGACTGGGCTGCATACCAGCGGGGCCAGGTTTGCTGCCAGAGAGCGGGCAGAACCGGCATAGAAGCCTCGCCGATCCGAGCCCGTGATACCGGGCAGCCATGTGACGTGGGTGAGGCCGGCTCTCGAAAGCAGGTCGGGCTGCGTTCACCGCGCCTCCCCACCCTCTCGCCTCGGGCTGCAAGCGTCCCCGGCATCGGAAGATCTGGCTGCTAAAAGTCCTGACGCTTCGGAAAAGGAATAATCATTCCGGGCTCTGTTCGGACGGCAAAGCTGCCTCCTGCTTTCTACGCACGACAACAGCAGGCCCAAGAGCCCAACGGAGGCCGAGCTTGCCAGATCTCAAATCTAAGTTTGCTCAGTACTTGGATGGGAGACCCCAGAGGAAGACGGGAGAGAAGATATGAGCTGCACCCAACAATGTGTCACAAAACAAAACATTTTGCTGCGGACTGGGGGTGAGCGCTTCGGCGTGGTTGGGCCGTCTTCAGGATCTCCGAAGCCCGAGGCGGCCTGTGCCGTGGCGTGGAGGGAAGGGGCAGCTCTGGCTTTGGCATGCCAGCTGGCGCCCACACGCAGATACAGAGAGATCTGCACCTTTGTGCAGCCACCGGCTGGTACACCGATGCCGAGGCGGCCGAACCGTGCTGAACCGTACTCCTACAGCAGGGTTAGTCAACCTGTGGTCCTCCAGATGTTCATGGACTACAATTCCCATGAGCCCCTGCCAGCAAACGCTGGCAGGGGCTCATGGGAATTGTAGTCCATGAACATCTGGAGGACCACAGGTTGACTACCCCTGCCCTACGGTGGACAGTTCCAACACTAGGTGAATGTTTGGATCCCCCCTGATGAATCGTATACAGCGAAATACGTAGGGACTTTCTAGAAACCTGTTTCTTATCACCTGGCGTTTTTCCTTTTGGTTTTCTGAAATAATATAAAACAAAGCACTGCGTTTATTTTAGAGGTGAGGTTCCACCCAGGGGTTTCTGACTCGCAGTGACTTTCTGAACAAATTCCTGCCATCGGCCTCTGCCTGCCGTCCTTCCTTTTATGTTTTTGTAAGGTCGGTCTGCTTATTTAATACATATTTAATCCAGCGTTTCTAAAAGTTTATAAAAGATAGGGCAGTTTCACACAGCACATGCAGAGTTTCGTTCCTAATGAGACGGAACCAGTAGTAACTTATGCTACTATTTCACAGAAGAACAGGAGGAGTTGGTTTTTATACCCCACTTCTCACTGCCCAAAGGAGTCTCAAAGCAGCTGACAACCGCCTTCCCTTCCTCTCCCTGCGACAGACACCCTGTGATGGAGGTGAGGCTGAGAGAGCTCTGATAGAACTGCTCTGTGAGAACAGAAGTATCAGGACTGTGGCTAGCCCAAGGTCACCCAGCTGGCTGCATGTGGAGGAGTGAGGAATCAAACCTGGATTGCCCGATCAGAACCCTCTACTCTTATCCCTGACGCCACGCTGGCTTTCCATATTCAGAGTGCAAATCATAATTAGTTCTTAATATTTAGACAACGGAGCCTATATTAACATAGACTACATATTACATCATTGCAAAAGAATCTCTGTCTGGGTTGTCAGCTCAATAGGTTGACCCTTGAGATTCTTTTGAACACATGCGTACAGTTAGAGCACTCTGGTCTCGACCAGAGCCAGGGCCTGCAAAACGGAGCTCTTCTGCTGGGCCGTGGCATGAGGCCGGGCTGCAAGGATATTTATTGTATGGTTTTCTTGGGGGTTTTATATGCTGCAGCTCGACTTTAGCCTTTGGGGAGAGGTGAGGAATAAATCTAAATAATAATAATAACAACAACAACAACAATAATAATAAGGTCGTATCATCATATCACCCGATAAACGAACAGATTGAAAAATATATTAAAAATTAGTTAATACTCTGCTCTTCCCAGAATGCTGGCTCAGGGAAGCTTCCAACATTGGTCCAATAAAGCCTGCCCAGGACCCCTCCCCTTCCCACCCCCTCCAGGCCCATCATTATGGTATGAAAGTTAGAGCGGTTTCTCAGTGGGACAGGCTTCCTCGGGAGGTGGTGGGTTCTCCATCTTTGGAGATTTTTAAACAGAGGCTGGAGAGCCATCTGACGGAGAGGCTGATTCTGTGAAGGTTCAAGGGGATGGCAGGTGACAGTGGATGAGCGAGAGGGTTGGGAGTGTCCTGCATAGTGCAGGGGGTTGGACTGGATGACCCAGGAGGTCCCTTCCAACTCTATGATTCTAGGATTCTAAATTTCGTCTAAACCTCTGGAAGAAGTTCCTGATAGTTAGAGCAGTTTCTCAGTGGAACAGGCTTTCTCGGGAGGTGGTGGGTTCTCCATCATTGGATATTTTTAAGCAGAGGCTGGAGAGCCATCTGACGGAGAGGCTGATTCTGGGAAGGTTCAAGGGGGTGGCAGGTGACACTGGATGAGCGAGAGGGTTGTGAGTGTCCTGCACAGTGCAGGGGGTTGGACTAGATGACCCAGGAGGTCCCTTCCAACTCTTTGATTCTATATCACTTGATAAGTGTTTGACACATTTCAAAAACATGTTAAAATTTATCAACTCCCACCCATTTGGGAAACCCTTCCAGGGCCTTGAAGAAACCCCCGGTTTTCACGACACCCTGGCTGAGAAAGCCTGCTATAGAAAAAGGCACATCCGTACTCCTTTTCAGAGGAGCTGCGAATCTTACTGCGTTTCCTTTTTTGGAGCGACCAGGAGCGATCCATAGGTGGACAGAAAATTGCGTTTCATTCATGCGCTTCTTTTGTGTGTGGCAGAGATCGTCCGTGAGAGGAGAAAATGTAAATTGCTAATTTAAGCTTTTGTAGGAATAGACATTCGGTGCTGAGGAGGCCAGGGACGCTCTGTGAATTTTCATGTGGCTGTGAAATGGAAAAGGAGGGTCACCAATCGTTCGTCTGACTTTAAAATGGCTGTGTAGTATTCCAATGCAAGCTAGCAGAATTTGCATTAGACGGGACTGGGGGAAGGACAAATTTGCTTCGTTAAGTGTCAGTTGTGTATTAGGCTGCTTGCTTTGGACAGGGGAAGATGATTCTCTCCAAGTTTCGGGGTAACAAAAACGAGAAGCACACATACTGCATAGGGAGGGAGCCACTTCTGTGTGTATGGACATGATCTTGGGGTAGGAAAAGAAGTTAAGAGCCTGTGGCCTTGGGCCAGCTCCAGTTCTCTCAGAGCTCTCCCAACCCCACCTGCCTCTTTGACCTGGGTAGCCCAGGCTAGCCTGAATTTGCCAGATTTGCCACTTTACACTTCTTCCCTGTGGGGCTTTTGCTGGATAGGCCAAACTAATTTTGGAAGCTAAGCAGGTTTGGCCCAGTTTGGTCTGATCCAGCAGACCCTCCAGAGGAACTGGCTCTCTGTGTGGGTCAGGATGCTCGACTGGATGGACCCCTAGTCTGACCCAGCAGGGCTCTCCTGATGTTCTTAGGAAGTCCTCGGCCTCTCGGCCCTGTTGCTGGCCCTCCAGAGGAACTGGCTGGCCCCTGTGTGAGACAGGAGGCTGGACTGGAGGGACCCCTGGTCTGACCCAGCAGGGCTCTCCTGATGTCCTTAGGAAGGCCTCGGCCTCTCGGCCCTGTTGCTGGCCCTCCAGAGGAACTGGCTGGCCCCTGTGTGAGACAGGAGGCTGGACTGGAGGGACCCCTGGTCTGACCCAGCAGGGCTCTCCTGGTGTCCTTAGGAAGGCCTCGGCCTCTCTGCCCTGTTGCTGGCCCTCCAGAGGAACTGGCTGGCCCCTGTGTGAGACAGGAGGCTGGACTGGAGGGACCCCTGGTCTGACCCAGCAGGGCTCTCCTGATGTCCTTAGGAAGGCCTCGGCCTCTCTGCCCTGTTGCTGGCCCTCCAGAGGAACTGGCTGGCCCCTGTGTGAGACAAGCTTTTGGATTAGATGCACTATTGGTCTGACCCAGTCAAAGGAAGTCCAGGGTCACAACACAGAGGTAGCAATGGCAAACTATCTCTCAACACCTCTTGACTTGAAAACCCTCTTGATGGGGAATGGGGAGATCCCCATGGGGAGCTTTCTGGAATCAGGTGGCTTGTCCTATATACTGAAGCCTTCCCTTTGCACTTTACCACGGTTGGTCTCCCATGATTTCATGCACGCAACACCTTGTGAACCTCTCCCTTCTGTTTTGCAAAAGGGCCCTGCCTGCAGTTCTGTGTCATCTTCTTTCCTTCTGATGCAAAACCAAACAGAAAGAGCTGCTCTTCTACTGGGGTGGGAGTAGACAGGCCCAGAAGGAGCTGATGGGTTCAGAACAAGGAATTCTCCTCTGCATTTTCTCCTTTTCTTCCCTCCGGGGAAGGCGAACACTCTGCCCGTGGGAGTCCACATCCTTATTGTTCTTTTAAAAAGGCTGATCTCATCTCTTTTGATGGGAGAGCTTGGGACGTCCAGCCTCTTTTTCGGTGCGTGTCATCGCGGGGTTAAATCGCCTCTGCCTCTCACGTTTTTGGGGAAGCAGGGAGTGGCGTGGAGAAAACAGAAGCCCGTGGAGAGCAACTACCACTTTGTGGCTTTGCTCAAATCAACGATGCAGAACGGCTGGCCGGAGAACTGAGGGGAGGAAGGAAAAGGGAGCGATGACATCTTTCCAGCTTTCTGGGGGTTTCTTCTTCCCAAACAGGGACAGCTACCAGGGAGTATCGCATGAGAGCTTTAGAGCTGCCTGCATTTGCTGTTCTTGTCCAAGCTGGCCTTCGAGATCTAAAATCCACGGCGCATCTAACTTTTGCAGCAGGAGGGATTTATTTAAGCAGTAGATGACCGAGCATCTCTGCTGCTCGGGCTTTGTCTGGGCAGCATTAACCCATCTGCTGCCCCTCATTCTAGTCCTACATCAGTCTCACTCAGGAGCCAGCCAGTTCCTCTGGAGGGCCAGCAACAGGGCAGAGAGGCCGAGGCCTTCCTAAGGACATCAGGAGAGCCCTGCTGGGTCAGACCAGGGGTCCATCCAGTCCAGCCTCCTGTCTCACACAGGGGCCAGCCAGTTCCTCTGGAGGGCCAGCAATAGGGCAGAGAGGCCGAGGCCTTCCTAAGGACATCAGGAGAGCCCTGCTGGGTCAGACCAGGGGTCCCTCCAGTCCAGCCTCCTCTCTCACACAGGGGCCAGCCAGTTCCTCTGCAGGGCCAGCAACAGGGCAGAGAGGCCGAGGCCTTCCTAAGGACATCAGGAGAGCCCTGCTGGGTCAGACCAGGGGTCCCTCCAGTCCAGCCTCCTGTCTCACACAGGGGCCAGCCAGTTCCTCTGGAGGGCCAGCAACAGGGCAGAGAGGCCGAGGCCTTCCTAAGGACATCAGGAGAGGCCTGCTGGGTCAGACCAGGGGTCCCTCCAGTCCAGCCTCCTGTCTCACACAGGGGCCAGCCAGTTCCTCTGGAGGGCCAACAACAGGGCAGAGAGGCCGAGGCCTTCCTAAGGACATCAGGAGAGCCCTGCTGGGTCAGACCAGGGGTCCATCCAGTCCAGCCTCCTGTCTCACACAGGGGCCAGCCAGTTCCTCTGGAGGGCCAGCAACAGGGCAGAGAGGCCAAAGCCTTCCTAAGGACATCAGGAGAGCCCTGCTGGGTCAGACCAGGGGTCCATCGAGTCCAGCCTCCTGTCTCACACAGGGGCCAGCCAGTTCCTCTGGAGGGCCAGCAACAGGGCAGGGAGGCCGAGGCCTTCCTAAGGACATCAGGAGAGCCCTGCTGGGTCAGACCAGGGGTCCATCCAGTCCAGCCTCCTGTCTCACACAGGGGCCAGCCAGTTCCTCCGGAGGGCCAGCAACAGGGCAGAGAGGCCGAGGCCTTCCTAAGGATATCAGGAGAGCCCTGCTGGGTCGGATATGGGGTCCCTCCAGTCCACCCTCCTGTCTCACACAGGGGCCAGCCAGTTCCTCCGGAGGGCCAGCAACAGGGCAGAGAGGCCAAGGCCTCCCTAAGGACATCAGGAGAGCCCTTCTGGGTCAGACCAGGGGTCCATCCAGTCCAGCCTCCTGTCTCACACAGGGGCCAGCCAGTTCCTCTGGAGGGCCAGCAAGAGGGCAGAGAGGCCGAGGCCTTCCTAAGGACATCAGAGGGGCCCTGCTGGATCAGACCAGGGGTCCCTCCAGTCCACCCTCCTGTCTCACACAGGGGCCAGCCAGTTCCTCTGGAGGGCCAGCAACAGGGCAGAGAGGCCGAGGCCTTCCTAAGGACATCAGGAGAGTCCTGCTGGGTCAGACCAGGGGTCCCTCCAGTCCACCCTCCTGTCTCACACAGGGGCCAGCCAGTTCCTCTGGAGGGCCAGCAAGAGGGCAGAGAGGCCGAGGCCTTCCTAAGGACATCAGAGGGGCCCTGCTGGATCAGACCAGGGGTCCCTCCAGTCCAGCCTCCTGTCTCACACAGGGGCCAGCCAGTTCCTCTGGAGGGCCAGCAACAGGGCAGAGAGGCCGAGGCCTTCCTAAGGACATCAGGAGAGGCCTGCTGGGTCAGACCAGGGGTCCCTCCAGTCCAGCCTCCTGTCTCACACAGGGGCCAGCCAGTTCCTCTGGAGGGCCAGCAACAGGGCAGAGAGGCCGAGGCCTTCCTAAGGACATCAGGAGAGCCCTGCTGGGTCAGACCAGGGGTCCATCCAGTCCAGCCTCCTGTCTCACACAGGGGCCAGCCAGTTCCTCTGGAGGGCCAGCAACAGGGCAGAGAGGCCGAGGCCTTCCTAAGAACATCAGGAGAGCCCTGCTGGGTCAGACCAGCGGTCCATCCAGTCCGGCTGCCTTGAGCGTGAGCAGAGTACAGGTTTCAATAAAGCCAGAGGAAGGGGAGGGGGGAGAGAGATCCCTCACTGAGAGAACAGTCATTGGTGTGAATCACATGGGAGCAGTAGGCTCACCCGTCTTTTTGCCTGGTATCACAGGGGCCTTTGCCCACTGCCCTCCTAATGTACCAGCATGGAGCGCCACTTGCCCTTCGTGATGGAACATCATCCAGGAACATGGCAGCTGTTAGAACTGGGGCACCCGCCGATGCACGGTGCTTGGGAATTGGGGTACCCGCAGGTACATGGTGTTTTTGAACTGGGGCACCTGTGAGCACTTGTACATTGTTCTGGTAATGGTTGCACTGATTTCCAGGAGCACTAATTAAAGGGTTGTTGTTGTTATGTGCGAAGTCGTGTCCGACCCATCGCGACCCCATGGACAATGATCCTCCAGGCCTTCCTGTCCTCTACCATTCCCCGGAGTCCATTTAAGTTTGCATCTACTGCTTCAGTGACCCCATCCAGCCGCCTCATTCTCTGTCGTCCCCTTCTTCTTTTGCCCTCAATCGCTCCCAGCATTAGGCTCTTCTCCAGGGAGTCCTTCCTTCTCATGAGGTGGCCAAATTAAAGGGTCGCCACGGTTTTAAAGAGACGGTGGGGAACAAAAGCCATCTAGTGCAGCCAGATATATATATATATATTGTAATTTTATTATTTACTATTATATAAAGCATTTACAGAAAAGTAGAAGAGAAAAAAAGCGACCAGCTGATATGGTTTGCCATCCTCTTTTAACATACATATTCAGTTCCCATCACATATTAATCCTAATCTAGAAGTTTTTACCATCTTTCTTAGCTAAATAATCATATGAGAGTATAATCTATCATTATCTTAAGTGATATAAAGTCGGTCCCCTTCATATATTGGCCCTGACCTAAGAGTTACTGCTGCTGTCTTGTTAATACATATGAAGTATAGTTTGCCATCCTCTTTTAGCATACATATTAGCATAGTGCAGCCAGATATTGAGACAACAAGCTACCGAGAACGTTGTCACAATTCAGTCAATGATCATCTGGGGGTATCATTTGGGCATGGAACTGAGGTCATTGTGATAGGTGGGCATGTGGTTGTGGATTTCTTGCATCCTACAGGAGGTTGGCCTAGATCAGGGGTAGTCGAACTGCGGCCCTCCAGATGTCCATGGACTACAATTCCCAGGAGCCCCCTGCCAGCGAATGCTGGCAGGGGCTCCTGGGAATTGTAGTCCATGGACATCTGGAGGGCCGCAGTTTGACTACCTCTGGCCTAGATCATTGGTTCTCAGCCTTGGGGTCGCCTGGCACTTGGAGGGGCCATGCCACTGGCCACCTCCGCACTGCCTCCAGATCGTTGTGCGCTTGCACGCGTGCGCATGCGCGTGCCACCGCCACAGTTGGGGTCGCGGCGTTACGGTGGTTGAGAATCGCTGGCCTAGATGACCCCGGAGGCCCTTCCCAGCTCGGTGATTCTACGATAAGGGCCAGAGTCTGAACCTTCTCTCCTTTCTCTTTGCCTCCTTCAGGATTTAGCGTCTAGGAAGGCAGCTCAGGAGGGCTTCCGCCATGGCCCCCCGGAAAAGAAGCGGGCGAGGGATTGCGTTCATCTTCTGCTGCTTCCGGAGTAACGACCACCCGGAGATCACGTACCGGCTGCGGAATGACAGCAGTTTTGCCTTGCAAACCATGGAGCCGGCCTTCCCCATGCCCCCCGTGGAAGAGCTGGATGTGATGTTCAGCGAACTTGTGGTGAGTTAAGACGGTGGCTTTCTTCTTCCCCCTACCTGGTCTCGCGGAGGCACGACGGCTATTTGCACTTTGCTTCTAAGGGCAGATATCGCGGGCTCTTTACTCCTCTGGCAACACTTTCTAGGAGAGATGGTCATGGGACACATCTGTGCCCCTGATAGTCTGCCGTCAAAATAACAGGGCTCAAAAGCCAACGGGAGACCCGTTCTTATTTTTATTTTATTTTATTCATGATATGATATGATATGATATGATATGATATGATATGATATGATATGATATGATATGATATGATATGATATTATATTATATTATATTATATTATATTATATTATATTATATTATATACTGCACTCCCCGGGGACTCAGGGCCGTTTACATAATAACATAAGAACCATACATGGAAAATTTTATTTTCTTTATTATTGAACTTGCTGACCGCCACTCTGGGATCGGCCGACTCATGGGGCAGTTGTTGTTGTTGTTTTATTTCCCGCCTCCCCCCAGAGAATCGAGGCGGGTCACAGTTCAGAACAGAATGAGAAAACCACACTAAGGTCATCAGAGTGAATAATAAAAACCCGTCGTTTCCCCCACACACACCCCTTGATAACCCCATTCTGCCTGACCAGATTAATGCCTCAGGGTGGGTGTTAAAATACTTAAATGGTTGGATTCCTCACTCCTCCCTGTGCAGCCATCTGGGTGAACTTGGGCTAGTCGCAGTTCTCTTATGTCACTTCTCACAGAGCAGTTCTCTTAGTGCTCTCTCAGCCCCACCTGCCTCATCGGGTGTCTGTTCTATTATTATTGTTACTGTTACTGTTACCACCAGCTGCTCCCAAACGGGCTCGTAGCGGGATACAAATGACCAGTTAAAAACCCCATTAAAATGGACACAAAATACTGCACTCCCCCACATGCAGCCAGCTGGGTGACCTTGGGCTCGCCACGGCACTGATAAAGTTGTTCTGACCGAGCAGGAATCTCAGGGCTCTCTCAGCCTCTCCTCCCTCACAGGGTGTCTGTTGTGGGGAGAGGAAGGGAAGGCGACTGTAAGCCGCTTTGAGCCTCCTTCGGGTAGGGAAAAGCGGCATATAAGAACCAACTCTTCTTCTTCTTCTTCTTCTTCTTCTTCTTCTTCTACATGAAATACAATGAACCAGACAATATGGCGGAACACCCCCCACACATAAACACCCCTACCTCTTAAGGGCAGAGGAAGGAGGAACAAGATAACCTAAGTTGCTGATTGACACCAGGGGGGTCCCATCGATCTTCCCCACTGCCCCGGCCTCAGCCATAGACTGGCGGAAGAGCTCCGTTTGGCAGGCCCTGCAGAATGCCGGAAGCTCCTCCAGGGCCCGCAGCTTATCCAGGAGCTCCTTCCACCAGGCAGGGGGCAGGACCGAAAAGGCCCTGACCCGGGTTGAGGCCAGGTATGCCTCCCTGGGGCCGGGAACAACCAGTAAATTGTCACCCACGGACAATTTTGGGGATTGGAAGCGAACGGCATTTGTCAGCCACTTGGGAATCATTCTGACCGTGAAAAGTGGGGAATAAGAAACCAGCTTCTTCTAATCTAAATAAACAAATTGTCTCAGTTCGGATGCTGAGCATTTCCCCCCTGCTGGATTAAATCTGGTGACATGTTTTGGCCCGGGGCAGCAGGCAGCTCAAGACTCGGCTCCAGGTTTCTGCAGAGCCGGGCTTCCTATGTTAAGGATCAGCTGCTCACAGGAGCAGCTCAGAGGGAACGGTGCTGCCAGGAGCAACGGAGGATCCTGTGCCGGATCCGAACTCTTAATCCCCGGTTTCTCTTTCATCGGCACTTACTGAATGGGGATCTCCCTGCTCCTTGTTCATTGTTTGCGACGGTTGTTACAGAAAGGCTCTCAGTCAATAAGGAAAACTCCCACCCGAATGCTCTTCCCTCCACCCCCGTGTTTTCTGACTGCAATTGTGTCTTCGATGACTCACCCACTCTTTTAGGATGCTATTTATCTCCAGCGCATTGCTCTGTTTGTTTCGGGTTTGATTCCCCCAGCGTTATGGACGGGAGAGTGATGGTAAAATTCCTCTGGCCGTTGGTTTGGGCGATACAGACGGGCACGCCGGAGGATCAAAACTGGGGCGGTCCAGGGAATACTGAATCAGGAAGCATTGAAACCACCAATTGGAATTGGCTGACTGGCGTAGGGCAGGTCATGGGTTTTGGTCCCGAAGGAGGGGCCTTGGCTCAGTGGTGGAGCCTCTGCTTGGTATGCAGAAGGTCCCAGGTTCAATCCCTGGCATCTCCAGTTCAAGGCTCAGGTTGGAAGGGGCCTGATTCGGTATATGGCAGATTTGTGTGCGTTTCATCCACTATATCTGACGAAGGGAGCTTAGAGTCTTGAAAACTATATTGTTGGTCTGCAAGGAGCAACTGGGTTTGAGTCTTAACTTTTCTACTGCCCAACGGTGTGATGTTTGGTGACGTATGGTGACTGCGTGGGGGTTTCAAGACAAGAGACGTTTAGGGGTGGTTTGCCTTGGGCCAGCCACAGTTCTCTCAAAGCTCTGTCAGCCCCACCTGCCACACAAGGCGCTTGCTGTGGGGAGAGGAAGGGCAGGATTGAAAGCCGCTTGGAGACGCTTTAGGGCAGAGAATAAGTGGGATATAAAACCCAGCTCTTCTTCTAATCTGAAGACCTGGGTTTGATTTGCCACGCCTGCACAGGAAGCCTTCCAGGAAACATTCAGGCTTGATTTTTTTAGAATTGTCTTTGCACATGAAGCGGCATCCTGTTAGAGCTTCTGCCTCAGGATGCCAACCTCCAGAGATCTCCAGCTATCACCTGGAGGTTGGTATCCTTAGTCAGAATCTCTAACAAGATGCAGAAAGCCAATCAAAACTGGGCAAAAGTCCCACTTTCTCCTGGCATTTGGTCGGCAACAGGAAAACTGTCAGTGGGACCTTAGTGGGGTAAAACACCCCTTTTCTCCAGGGGAATTGATCTCTACAGTCTGGAGATGAACTAGATTCGGGTGCATCGCCGTGTGGGTCTGAAATAGCAGAACAAAGTTTGAGTCCAGGGGCATCTTTAAGGCCAACCAAGTTTTATTCCAGGGGTGAGCTTTCGTGTGCAGGCATGCTTCTTCAGACAATGAAATGGGAATCCCCAGACTACATACATAAGGAGAGATTGATTTCTATTTCATTGCTGAGGGTGCATGTGTGCACACAAAAACTCACAGCTTATATAACACTTGATGAGTCTTAAAGGTGCCATTCGACTGAAGCAATTTGGAAAGGGGCTGTAATTCAGGGGGATCCCCAAGTCCCACCTGGAGGCCAGCCATCCCGACCCCCAAGGGCCACACTGGGGTTGGGTAGGAGGGTCACTGTTTTAGATAGGCCGGTAGCTGAAATCGGGCTGGCCCATCGGCCCAGAACATAATCATGGAAGCAGGAAAGCCCAAATGATGAGATGTTGGCTGAGAAGCTACGCAGGTTCACAAAATCAGAGAGCCCTTTCTATTTAGATAACAGAAAACATGTGCCGGAACGTGAACCGGTTCGAGACACGTTTTCAAAACTTCTTTCTCATCAGTGGTGTAGAGTTTTCCCATACATCAATATTAAGATCTTGTCCTCATAGGATAGGGCCTCTTGTGGCGCAGGGTGGTAAGGCAGCCGACATGCTGTCTGAAGCTCTGATGACGAGGCTGGGAGTTCGATCCCAGCAGCCGGCTCAAGGTTGACTCAGCCTTCCATCCTTCCGAGGTCGGTGAAATGAGTACCCAGCTTGCTGGGGGGTAAACGGTAATGACTGGGGAAGGCACTGGCAAACCACCCCGTATTGAGTCTGCCATGAAAACGCTAGAGGGCGTCACCCCAAGGGTCAGACATGACCCGGTGCTTGCACAGGGGATACCTTGACCTTTACCTCATAGGATACCATAATCCTTAGGCATTCAGTCAAGACTGAATCTTGGCAATCCCATGGCTCAACTTCATGGTTTCCCATCTTGTGCCACTTCTCTTGGTTGTTTAATGTTCTGGACAGTGTCCATTTTGACCGTGTCCAACCTCCTTGCTCTTTGTTGGCCTGGTTTCCTTTTTCCACTGACCAATCCTAGCATGATTGCTTTCTCCATTGAGTTGGATGGCATGTTGTGGCCAAAGTAAGTGAGCCGGAGTTTCGTGATTTCGGCTTCTGATGATAGACCAGGCTTTATGCGCTGTAGTATTTCCTTGTTTGTGATTTTTGCCATCCATGGAATCCACCGAAGGCTTCCCCAACACCAGGATTCAAACAAATAGATTCTTCTCTTGTTCGGTTTTTCCATCGTCCAGCTTTCACGGCTCTACGTGACTATCGTAAATATAAAAGATCGATTGATCGTGATGTACTATTCATTTATAATCAGAATTTCTAATTCTTGCAGAACGTACTTTGGGGACAGAGGACCATGGAGGACTATAGAGATCGGTAGAAATACATAATACTCTCTCCCCCAGAGAAAGTTCTGCATGAATCCGAAATTCTGGTTTCATTATATAAAGATTATACAAGGATTGATCTCTGAAGTCAACATTCTAATATGGCTATATGGGAAAACTCTATGCCAGTGAGGAAAAAGACGTTTTCAAAACGCGTCTCTAACCGGTTCACATTCTGGCCTATGTTTCCTGCTATCTAAATAAAAAACTCGTTGATTTTGTGAACCTACACGTAGCTTCTCATTCAGCATGTGATCGTTTTGGCCGTCCAGAATATAATTACGGCATTTCTGAGGGCAACGAAGAATCGGCAGAAGGAACGGAGAGGGTGAAACACGGTGACTTTCCAAAGGGTGCCACCCTCCGCATAACCATAGGCGGGCTCTGGGCGGTTTTTAAATTCACGTTTCAATGAAAACACACACAGAACGTTGACGGGGGGGGGGGGGGGGGAGCCGGAAAGACGAGGAAGCCTGTGGCTCCAAAGGGGGCGATGGTTATCACGCGCAAGAGCTTGTGTTTCCACATTCCCTCCTGTGCCGCTTTGTGAGCCAAGGGAAGTGAAAAGTCGAAAGCCAGCAAATACCCACAGCGCCTCTGTTTTTCCTCCCCCGGCTGGCTGGCAAGGTGTTCTTTCTTCTTGCGCCAAGCTCCTCGTGCGTGGGCGGCCATGCGCGAGGGGCGTTGGTAAGAGAGAGGGAGCTTTGTGGGCCCAGAAAACTCTAAGCCCTCCGCCCCAAGAGGGCCGGCTCCGTGACCAGGAGGCTGTCAGGCCTTCCGTCGGCTCAGCCCGCCACACAAGGAGGCCGTGGCTGCAAGGGAAAGATAGACTTTCACAAAAGGCCGGCAACAGGGCCGCCTCTGTTTTTTTTCTGTCGCTGCCGCACAGTTCCCGGCAGCTTGGAAACCGGTTTGGGTTGTCAGAGCAACCGGGGAAGCTTCTTCCGACAGCGGGTGGGTGTCAGGAGTCTGGGACAGGCCGTTTTGCCAGCTGGCTTTTCAGGTTCGCATGTGCTACTGAATTAATAGTGTTGTGAGATTGCGAGAGCTGAATTAATAGGCCGGTGGGGGTGGGGAGGAGATGCAGCAGTGGTGGGGATGACAACCTCCAGGAAGGAGCTGGGGATGCCATGGAATCGCAGCTCCTCTCCAGACTGCAGAGATCAGTTCCCCTGGAGGAAAGGGCTGCTTGGGAGGGGGGACTCAGGGATGCCAGCCTCCAGGTGGGGCCTGGGGATCCCCTGGAATGACAGCTCCTCTCCAGACTGCAGAGATCAGTTCCCCTGGAGGAAAGGGCTGCTTGGGAGGGGGGATTCAGGAATGCCAGCCTCCAGGTGGGGCCTGGGGATCCCCTGGAATGACAGCTCCTCTCCAGACTGCAGAGATCAGTTCCCCTGGAGGAAAGGGCTGCTTGGGAGGGGGGATTCAGGGATGCCAGCCTCCAGGTGGGGCCTGGGGTTCCCCTGGAATGACAGCTCCTCTCCAGACTGCAGAGATCAGTTCCCCTGGAGGATAGGGCTGATTGGGAGGGGGGATTCAGGGATGCCAGCCTCCAGGTGGGGCCTGGGGATCCCCTGGAATGACAGCTCCTCTCCAGACTGCAGAGATCAGTTCCCCTGGAGGAAAGGGCTGCTTGGGAGGGGAGACTCAGGGATGCCAGCCTCCAGGTGGGGCCTGGGGATCCCCTGGAATGACAGCTCCTCTCCAGACTGCAGAGATCAGTTCCCCTGGAGGAAAGGGCTGCTTGGGAGGGGGGATTCAGGGATGCCAGCCTCCAGGTGGGGCCTGGGGATCCCCTGGAATGACAGCTCCTCTCCAGACTGCAGAGATCAGTTCCCCTGGAGGAAAGGGCTGCTTGGGAGGGGGGATTCAGGGATGCCAGCCTCCAGGTGGGGCCTGGGGATCCCCAGGAATGACAGCTCCTCTCCAGACTGCAGAGATCAGTTCCCCTGGAGGAAAGGGCTGCTTGGGAGGGGGGACTCAGGGATGCCAGCCTCCAGGTGGGGCCTGGGGAACCCCTGGAATGACAGCTCCTCTCCAGACTGCAGAGATCAGTTCCCCTGGAGGAAAGGGCTGCTTGGGAGGGGTGACTCAGTGATGCCAGCCTCCAGGTGGGGCCTGGGGATCCCCTGGAATGACAGCTCCTCTCCAGACTGCAGTGATCAGTTCCACCAGAGAAAATGGATATTTTGGAGGGAGAACTCTATGGCATCGTACCCCACTGGGGATTCTGTTCTCCCCCGGCTGCATTCCCAAATCTCTAGCAATTTCTTAACCTGATTCTGGCAACCTGCTCCCCAACAGGTAACCGAGAGGGGGGAGAGAAACCAGGCATACCTATGGGGCCTTGAGTTCTCCTGGAATTACAACTGATTTCCTAATTCCATACTCCAGAGATCAGTACCCCAGGTGAATACAGTCGCTTCGGAGTGTGTACTTTCTGGCATGGAACCCTAGATGATGTCCCTCCCCTCATCCCCAGGCTCCGCCCCCAAATCAGGAACTTCTTATCCCATAGTTGGCAGCTGTAAGCTGTGCTGAGCTGTCCGTCTCCAACGTTGGAAACATCCAGGGGCGAACTGCAGTGTTGGGAGGACTTAGGGGTTAAATTCCTGCTGTCTCTATCCCTCCCCCACCCCCTTTCCTGTGGCTTTCCAAACCCATCTGGCGGGGGCTTTCAGAGAATGCAGCCCATTCAGCTGTCCGTCAAGCTATGTCTCTCTTCCCACCAGAAAAAGCGGGCGAAATCTAGATCTGCCTGCATGTAATTCTGCAGACAGATTTGCAGAGCTTGATCGGAAAACACCTGGCTGGGAGGAGCAGCTGGCCTCCACGTTGAGGAATCCCCCATCCCAACAGGGAAATCACAGTGGCCGCTCTCTGTATTGTTTTTTACCATTTGCATGAGAAATTGCAAATCAGTAGGAGCCCCCCCCCCTTTTTTTTTTCCTGCCAATGCATTTCCGTGGCTAGTCCCTTATCTAGGTAATGGAGAACCCCCAGACTGTGAATCAACATCCCCTGGCCCATTTTATGCAGGAAAGGAGACCAAATCCCTGCTCACATTTTTTGTTTTGCATTGAGAACAGTCAAAGTCACAGCTGAAGACCGTTTTATGTAGAAGCGAGAAGGTTTTTAATACTGCCTTTTTTTTCTTTTACTAAGGAAGCCTCCTTTTCCCCCCAGTTAATGCATTTCTGTGGGTAGCCCCTTATCTAGGTAACGGAGAAACCCCAGACTAAGAATCAACATCCCCTGGCAGCTTTTACTCAGGAAAGGAGACCAAATCCCTGTTAATATTCTTGTTTTGCATTGAGAACAGTCAAAATCACAGCGGAAGACTGTTTTATATAGAAGGGAGGTTTTTTTACACTCCACATTCTACTCCCCCAAGGTGTCCCAAAGCAATTTGCAAAAGCCCTTTCCCTTCCTCTCCTCACAACAGACCCCCTGTGAGGCAGGTGGGCCTGAGAGAGCTCTAAGAGAACAGATTTAAGAGAATTGAGCCTGGCCCAGGCCCAGGGTCACTCAGCTGGCTGCATGTGGAGGAGCAGAGAATCAAACCCAGTTTTCCAGATCAGAGTCTGCCGTTCTTTCATCGCCTTCTTCACCAAGCTGTCTTTCTCCGCCCAAAAAGTGATGAACAGGTGGAATTCACTGCATTTGAGTAAAGCGATCCTATAATGTGGTTTTTAAAATTTGTGAGTAGAAGAGGAGGAAGAAGAAGAGTTGGTTTTTATACCCCCACTTTTCACTGCTTGAAGGAGTCTCAAAGCAGCTTCTATGATTCTAGGATTCTGTGATTCCATTTCCATGGTTTGTTCTAAACCAGCTGCAGAGAACAGGATTTACGATGGTGTCAGTGGGAAAGGGGAGGGGTTAACCCTTTCCCACCCCTCAACTGAATCTTTCCCCTGGACTGCCCTATAGCATCAGGCAGCAGATCACAGTTTGATTCTAGAAGCACCTTTAAGACCAACAACATTCTGTTCAAGGTATACGCTTTTGTGTGCATGCATCAAAGACTTCTACTATACTCATTTTGGTACTCACCCCCCTTATCGTATCTGAAGAAGTGTGTATGTACACAAAAGCTAATACTTTGTTGGTCTTAAAGGTGTCCCTGGATCCAAACTTTCTGCTTTTGTACCCAAGGTTACGTGTGCCCTGAACTCCACGTGCTACAAAGAGTCTCAACTGTGTGTGAAGAAGTCTCCAAAGAGGTGGGGTGTTCAGTTTTTAAGCAAGCGTTGGCCGCAGACTTGCATACCGCAACAATTCTTTCTCCGCCGAAAAGCAAATTGCTGTTTCCCTTGAGTGCGTGTGCGTGCTCGCTATTCACTGCTCATCCAAAAAGTTATCATACCTCGTTAAAAGCGCCGAGTCCTTCTGATGATGTGCTGGGCCTCACATTGGCCCTCACTGGGCCAATGCCTCCAATATGGTGGAGAGATTCCCCCAGGGAGGGCCAGTCAGAGGCTCCTCTGCGTTCTGTGCCGCTTCCTAACGCTCGTTGTGAAGAGGAAGAGTTGTCAGGAGGTAAGCTTGGGAGCTGGGACAACCATCCCGGTGCACCCTGCTGCATCTGCGCCTGTCTTCCACAGCTGTCCCACGTTACCTGCCCTCCTGGCTACAGAGAGAGCTTTAGGAGACATCTGGCCACACTTTGCTGTGTTGGCCCGGGCTGCCAGGCCGGCTCTGGTCTGCGGGGGCCCTTCCACTCTCCCGCGGCCTTTCTGTGGCCTGTTTTTAAGATGGGCTTTCCTCCTAGTCCAGGAACTGACTGTCTAATGTTGGGTTAGATGACATGGGCAAGGGCCAAGTCGGTCCTCCAACTCACCCTCCAGAAGACAAACCTGTTCAATCATGCACAAATCAACTAAACCGCAGCATTTTATTTATCTTATATGGAAAGTCCATCTTCTCATGGGCTGCTCCTCAGGCTCCTCAGGAGGGCAGGATGCTGTTTCTGCTGGCTGCAGAGGAGAGGACACGCAGTAATGGGTTTAAACTACAAGTACGACAATATAGGCTAGATATCGGGGGAAAATTTCACAGAGTAGTTCAGCAGTGGAATAGGCTGCCTAAGGAGGTGGTGAGCTCCCCCTCACTGGCAGTCTTCAAGCAAAGGTTGGATACACACTTTTCTTGGATGCTTTAGGATGCTTAGGGCTGATCCTGCGTTGAGCAGGGGGTTGGACTAGATGGCCTGTATGGCCCCTTCCAACTCTATGATTCTATGATTCGATGATTCAGTTTAAGCCGAAACCTAGAATCCTAGAATTGGGAGGAGAAGAAGAAGAAGAAGAGTTGGTTCTTATATGCCGCTTTTCCCTACCCGAAGGAGGCTCAAAGCGGCTTACAGTCGCCTTCCCATTTCTCCCCCCACAACAGACACCCTGTGAGGTGGGTGAGGCTGAGAGAGCCCTGATATCACTGCCCGGTCAGAACAGTTTTATCAGTACCGTGGCGAGCCCAAGGTCACCCAGCTGGTTGCATGTGGGGGAGCACAGAATCGAACCCGGCATGCCAGATTAGAAGTCCGCACTCCTAACCACTACACCAAACTGGCTCTCAGGGGCCAAACTGGCTCTCAGGGGCCATCCAGGCCCTCTAGCCCAACCACCTGCTCAATGCAGGATCAGCCTCAAGCAGGGGTTGTCAACCTGTGGTCCTCCAGATGTCCATGGACTACAATTCCCACAAGCCCCTGCCAGCGTTTGCTGGCAGGGGCTCGTAGGAATTGTAGTCCATATACATCTGGAGGACCACAGGTTGACTACCCCTGGCCTAAAGCATCCAGGAGAAGGATCTGTGCAGCCGCTGCTTAAATATGGCCATTGAGGGGGAGCTCCCCACCTCCTTAGGCAGCCCCTTCCATTGCTGAACTAGACTCCTAGAATCCTAGAGGGGGAAGGAGCCATGCAGGCCATCTAGTCCCACCCCCTGCTCAGTGCAGGATCAGCCTCAAGCATCCAGGAGAAGGATCTGTCCAGCCGCTGCTTGAATACGGCCAGTGAGGGGGAGCTCCCCACCTCCTTAGGCAGCCCCTTCCACTGCTGAACTAGACTCCTAGAATCCTAGAGGGGGAAGGAGCCATGCAGGCCATCTAGTCCCACCCCGTGCTCAGTGCAGGATCAGCCTCAAGCATCCAGGAGAAGGATCTGTCCAGCCGCTGCTTGAATACGGCCAGTGAGTGGGAGCTCCCCACCTCCTTAGGCAGCCCCTTCCACTGCTGAACTAGACTCCTAAAATCCTAGAGGGGGAAGGAGCCATGCAGGCCATCCAGTCCCACCCCCTGCTCAGTGCAGGATCAGCCTCAAGCATCCAGGAGAAGGATCTGTCCAGCCGCTGCTTGAATACGGCCAGTGAGGGGGAGCTCCCCACCTCCTTAGGCAGCCCCTTCCACTGCTGAACTAGACTCACAGAATCCTAGAGTGGGAAGGGGCCATGCAGGCCATCCAGTCCCACCCCCTGCTCAGGGCAGGATCAGCCCTAAGCATCCAAGTGAAGGATCTGTCCAGCCGCGGCTTGAAGATGGCCAGTGAGGGGGAGCTCCCCACCTCCTTAGGCAGCCCCTTCCACTGCTGAACTAGACTCCTAGAATCCCAGAGTGGGAAGGGGTCATGGAGGCCATCTAGTCCCACCCCCTGCTCAGTGCAGGATCAGCCTCAAGCATCCAGGAGAAGGATCTGTCCAGCCACTGCTTGAAGACGGCCAGTGAGGGGGAGCTCCCCACCTCCTTAGGCAGCCCCTTCCACTGCTGAACTAGACTCCTAGAATCCCAGAGTGGGAAGGGGTCATGGAGGCCATCTAGTCCCACCCCCTGCTCAGTGCAGGATCAGCCTCCAGCATCCAGGAGAAGGATCTGTCCAGCCCCTGCTTGAAGACGGCCAGTGAGGGGGAGCTCCCCACCTCCTTAGGTAGCCCCTTCCACTACTGAACTAGACTCCTAGAATCCTAGAGGGGGAAGGGGCCATCCAGGCCATCTAGTCCCACCCCCTTCTCATGGCAGGATCAGCCTAAAACATCCAGGATAAGTAATAGCCTGGACTGCAGTATAACCTGATGAAGAGAGGTTCAAGGTGCTCCCGGATTTAAATTTTGCTCTTCAATAGTAGACAGTGTCCCACTCGCCTGCGGACAAGGTGGTGGACTGACTTCTGATCACCCCTACCTTCAATAATGAAATATTCAGAAATGGTTGGGAGACCCATCCCCATAATACAACATGCTGCCTTTTCAACTATGGAGAAAAATGGCCGTCTTTTCCCCGCAGAGGTCCAAATATTTCATTTCCAGGATATGGGTCATATTTTACCAGCTCGTGTCTGAAGCCGATGTTCTCAAATAAATGTTTATGAGCCTGCTGGGTATTGATGACTCCTAATGGATTATTTCAGAATGAGGAACGATTAATGCCAGCGGTGGGTTATTATTGGAAAGGATCCTTAGAAATACTAACCAGAGGAAACTGCTGTGCAATTGAAAGCTTTTTTAACAGGCAATTACCTCTCCACTGAATGTTCATTTATTTGTTTGTTACATTTATATTCTGCTGTTTTCAGCACAGTGGCTCACGGTGGAGATAGCAGAGAGAGTGCCGCAAATTCTCTCCATGTTTGCTGCAACAATTCCTCTGGTGATTTGATATTTAAATTTTAAAAAAGCGTATTCCTCCTTTGGAATTGATG
The DNA here is from genome assembly GCF_049243985.1 of Paroedura picta. Taxonomy (NCBI): domain Eukaryota; kingdom Metazoa; phylum Chordata; class Lepidosauria; order Squamata; family Gekkonidae; genus Paroedura; species Paroedura picta. Next base: position 178,522,613 of record NC_135370.1, on the reverse strand, counting down.
ATCCTGACCAACTGGGGATCTCATCAGGAGTGACGAGAGAGCTAACTAGGGATCTCTTTAGATAAGTTGAGAAGGCCTACTGGGGATCTCAGTAAATGGGATGGCAAGGCCAATTGTGGATATCAGTAAGTGGGACAAGAAGGCCAATTGGGGATCTCAAAGAGGTGATAAGGCCACTTAGAGACGTCAGCACATGCAGCACCAAGTCCTGTTGAGGGTCTCAGTAAATGGGATGGCAAGGCCTACTGGAAAACTCAGTAAGTGGGGCAACAAAACCAATTGGCGATCTCAGTAAATGGGATGACAAGGCCAATTTTGGATATCAGTAAGTGGAACAGCCAAAGCCTCTTGTGGCACAGAGTGGTAAGGCAGCAGACATGCAGTCTGAAGCTCTGCCCATGAGGCTGGGAGTTCGATCCCAGCAGCCGGCTCAAGGTGGACTCAGCCTTCCATCCTTCCGAGGTCGGTAAAATGAGTACCCAGCTTGCTGGGGGGTAAACGGTAATGACTGGGGAAGCCACTGGCAAACCACCCCGTATTGAGTCTGCCATGAAAACGCTGGAGGGCGTCACCCCAAGGGTCAGACATGACCTGGTGCTTGCACAGGGGATACCTTTACCTTTAAGTGGAACAGCAAGGCCAATTGGGGATCTCATTAAATTGGGTAACAAAGCCAATTGTGGTGTGATTGCCTATTTGGGATTTGTTAATGGGATGACAAGACCAACTGGAGACCCCACTAAGTAGGACAATATGGCCAATTGGGGCCCCCATAAAGGAAATTCCAAGGCCAATTTGGGGCTTCAGTAACTAGGACAACAATATCAACTGGGGATCTTAATGAACGGAATGAGAAGGTCTGTTGGGGATCTCAGTAACTCTTTCCTGAGGTTCTTGATCTGCAGCCGTCAAGCACAGGATCTGGGAATCTCCGTGTACCAAGCTGCCCTGCTACCTAGTTAAATTATGTCCAAGCCCAGAAGCTGAACTAAGCCACATGGCACTTTCTGTCTCTTAATGGCTGCACAACATTTTCTTCTGTCATGATACAAGGCCTGAAATAGTGCCCAAAAATGAGTAGGGATGCTTTTTACTGCCAGACATGTGCATGAAAAGCTCCCATTCTCTTTTGGCACAGCCCTGTTCCGTACTCAAAGATATCGATCTTTAGCTTCTCGTCCAAACGTAGAGGAGGTGTGGCTGGATTTCTTTCACAAGTAGCTCAGTTGCAAGCAGACGGCAAACATTTGAGGACAACTCTTTAATCTGCCCTTAAAAAGGGGGGAAAGATCCCCAGTTCTCTGCCTCAAGCAGCGGCCAAGGAGGAGGACGAGGAGGAGCCGTGGCCCGGTACTGACTGATCAACGGACCGGTACCGGTCCCCGGACCAGGGGTTGGGGACCACTGGTTTAGAGCACAGCATTTGGGTATTTAGGTTTTCAGAAAGCCAGGAGGATTAGGGGCCCTTGTTCTTGAACCAGTTTGAATCCAGTGGCAACTTTGAGACCAGTGAAGTTTTAATCAAAATGTTAGCTTTCATGAACACCGCACATTTTGTTAGACACCGGAATGGGAGTTACTAAACCACATATATCAGTAGAGAATTGATCATCGTTGTGACGGCCTATCAGGGATCTCAGTAAGTGAAAAGGACAAGGCCAACTGAAGGACCCAGAAAGTTGTACAATATGGCCAATTGGGGATCTCAGTAAATGGAATGACAATTGGGAGCCTCAGTAACTTGGACAACAATACCAATTCGGGATCTCAATAAGTGGGATGAAGAGGCCTATTGGGCATGATGAAGGTGTTTACAAGGATCTAAGAGAAATAAGCTAGGTTTATCAGCTTCTCATTTGTAAACTTGGCTTGTTATTTCTAGCCCATGACCCACTCTCTAGTTATATATGTGGCCTAGGAACTCCCATTTCATTATGTTTGAGGAAGTGTATGTGGTCACGGAAGCTTACACCTTGAATAAAACTTTGTAGGTCTTAAGGGTGCCCTGGAACTCAAACGTTGTTTGGCTGCTTCAGACCAGTGTGGCGGCCCACCTGAATGTACCTGAAGAAGTGTGCATGGACACAAATGCTTATACTTTGTAGATCTTATATGTGCTGCTGGACTCAAACTGTGTTCGGCTACTTCAGACCAACGTGGCTACCCACTTGTATTCAGTTTTCCACCACGGCCCCCTAAAGCTGCCACATTTGGAATAGTTTACCTGTTTCCCCATAGATTTCCAGCAGTTGGACTTCCTGTAGTCACTAAAACATTGTGCCTCAGGTAGTGTTAGAATTTGACCGATCAGATGTCTTTCAAGCAGGGAACGTTTAAAACATTGACTTATTTTTACAACCGTAACAATGAACCGACCGAGTTATACTAACAGCAGGGACTTCTAAAAAGGCTCCAGGGCCTCGTTCCCTCCCTCCTGAGAAGCTTTGTAGACCACAGTGCTAGAGAACACAGAGGCTCACTTTCATTCCCACATCAGCTGAGGGTTCCAACTTCTGCGTGAGGCCTGGAGATATCCCAGAATCACAACTAATTTCCAGGCTACAAAGATCAGTTCCCCCAGAGAAAGTGGATGCTTCTGAGAGTGGGCTTTATGACGTAGTACCCAGATGGATCACTGGTCTGAACCAGCACAGTTCTTCTGATGTTTTTATGAAGGCCTCGGCCTGTCCCCAGAGGAACTGGCTGGCCCCTGTGTGAGACAGGAAGCTGGACTGGATGGACCCCTGGTCTAACCTAGCAGGGCTCTCCTGATGTCCTTAGGAAGGCCTCGGCCTCTCTGCCCTGTTGCTGGCCCTCCAGAGGAACTGGATGGCCCCTGTGTGAGACAGGAGGCTGGACTGGATGGACCCCTGGTCTGACCCAGCAGGGCTCTCCTGATGTCCTTAGGAAGGCCTCGGCCTCTCTGCCCTATTGCTGGTCCTCCAGAGGAACTGGCTGGCCCCTGTGTGAGACAGGAGGCTGGACTAGATGGACCCCTGGTCTGACCCAGCAGGGCTCTCCTGATGTCCTTAGGAAGGCCTCGGCCTCTCTGCCCTGTTGCTGGCCCTCCAGAGGAACTGGCTGGCCCCTGTGTGAAACAGGAGGCTGGACTAGATGGACTCCTGGTCTGACCCAGCAGGGCTCTCCTGATGTCCTTAGGAAGGCCTCGGCCTCTCTGCCCTGTTGGTGGCCCTTCAGAGGAACTGGCTGGCCCCTGTGTGAGACAGGAGGCTGGACTGGATGGACCCCTGGTCTGACCCAGCAGGGCTCTCCTGATGTTCTTAGGAAGGCCTCGGCCTCTCTGCCCTGTTGCTGGCCCTCCAGAGGAACTGGATGGCCCCTGTGTGAGACAGGAGGCTGGACTGAATGGACCCCTGGTCTGACCCAGCAGGGCTCTCCTGATGTCCTTAGGAAGGCCTCGGCCTCTCTGCCCTATTGCTGGTCCTCCAGAGGAACTGGCTGGCCCCTGTGTGAGACAGGAGGCTGGACTAGATGGACCCCTGGTCTGACCCAGCAGGGCTCTCCTGATGTCCTTAGGAAGGCCTCGGCCTCTCTGCCCTGTTGCTGGCCCTCCAGAGGAACTGGCTGGCCCCTGTGTGAAACAGGAGGCTGGACTAGATGGACTCCTGGTCTGACCCAGCAGGGCTCTCCTGATGTCCTTAGGAAGGCCTCGGCCTCTCTGCCCTGTTGGTGGCCCTTCAGAGGAACTGGCTGGCCCCTGTGTGAGACAGGAGGCTGGACTGGATGGACCCCTGGTCTGACCCAGCAGGGCTCTCCTGATGTTCTTAGGAAGGCCTCGGCCTCTCTGCCCTGTTGCTGGCCCTCCAGAGGAACTGGCTGGCCCCTGTGTGAGACAGGAGGCTGGACTAGATGGACCCCTGGTCTGACCCAGCAAGGCTCTCCTGATGTTCTTAGGAAGGCCTCGGCCTCTCTGCCCTGTTGCTGGCCCTCGAGAGGAACTGGCTGGCCCCTGTGTGAGACAGGAGGCTGGACTGGATGGACCCCTGGTCTGACCCAGCAGGGCTCTCCTGATGTTCTTAGGAAGGCCGAGGCCTCTCTGCCCTGTTGCTGGCCCTCCAGAGGAACTGGCTGGCCCCTGTGTGAAGCAGGAGGCTGGACTGGATGGACCCCTGGTCTGACCCAGCAGGGTTGTTATATTCTAACCAGGGGGAAAAACCTAGATTTTTCTTGGTTTAATTTATTATTGTGCTCTTCTGTACAAATTTCTGCTTTACTACACCCATGTGCTCCTAAGACAGTAAAGCTTTATGGGAAGCCCAAATTCACTGATGCATTAAGAAAGTTGACTTTGGCTAGCCAAGGAACACAAGAGTGAACCCATAAAATATTTGGGCCGCTTCCACTGGAGGAGCCAAATGTGGAAATGAATTTCCTTACTGTTGAGACGCAATAGCTTTAATTTCTCTGGGGATAAATGTATGAAAATAAAAATGAGACAAGGCTTTTATACTCTGCTTTTCTCTACTCGAAGGAGTCTCAAAGAGGCTTACAGTTCCTTCCCTTCCTCTCCCCACAACAGACACCCTGTGAGGGAGGTGAGGCTGAAAGAGCCTTGATATTCCTGAGGAAGAAAAGTTGGTTCTTATATGCTGCTATTCTCTACCTGAAGGAGTCTCAAAGCGACTTCCAGTCGCCTTCCCTTTCCTCTCCCCACAACAGACACCCTGTGAGGGAGGTGAGGCTGAGAGAGCCCTGAGATTACTGAAGAAGAAGAAGAGTTGGTTCTTATATGCTACTTTTCTCTACCCGAAAAAGTCTCAAAGTGGCTTCCATTCGCCTTCCCTTTCCTCTCCCCACAACAGACACCCTGTGAGGGAGGGGAGGCTGAGAGAGCCCTGAGATTACTGAAGAAGAAGAAGAGTTGGTTCTTATATGCCACTTTTCTCTACCCGAAGGAGGCTCAAAGCAGCTTCCAGTCGCCTTCCCTTTCCTCTCCCCACAACAGACACCCTGTCAGGGAGGGGAGGCTGAGAGAGCCCTGAGATTACTGAAGAAGAAGAAGAGTTGGTTCTTATATGCTGCTTTTCTGTACCTGAAGGAGTCTCAAAGCGGCTTACAATCGCCTTCCCTACCTCTCTGCACAAACAGGTACTCTGTGAGGTCGATCAGGCTGGGAGAGCTCTGGGAGAACTGTGACTGGCTCAGAAGGTTTCATGTGGAACAGGTGTGGGGCACCAAACCCAGTTCTCCAGATTAGAGTCCATTATTGTTGACCACTACTCCAAACTACCTAGCTTCAGAATTCTTTTTGGAAGCAGGAACTAGTAAACAGGAGAATATTTTAAATATGAGTAAAAAGAAACCAAGAAGATTATATAAATAAATATAAACAAACAGCCAAATGTTAAAACCATTTTACATACAATTAGAAATATTAAAATATATGAAAATACCTCTATTTACTGTTAAAGAAATAAAAAAAACAGATAAGCCATCCATATGTATAATCAGTAGCAGGAGTCCAAACCACGGAGTATTAGTTGATGAAACCACATTGTGTAGCTTAAGCCACAGTGTACTGCGAGATGAGGATCCGTGGGCCATGCAAAGGTTTCTGCAGAACACGGAAGAGCGAGATCACGTCAGTGAGCCAAGGGGCAAAGTAGTTAAGAGCGAGTCAGTATCTCTCGAATTTTTTCCATAATTTCCTTTATAGCGAGATCACGTCAGTGAGCCAAGGGGCAAAGTAGTTAAGAGCGAGTCAGTGTCTCTCGATTTTTTTTTCTGTTATTCCCTTTATAGTCTGCTTTTTTTTTGCCGAAACACTCAAGCCGGGTTACACGGTGAATACAACCAGTAAAATGAGACATTCAATAAGCCATCTAATAGGACTAGGATTGCGGAAATACGAAGCTAGTAAAATGTGTAGTAAAAACAACGATGTGTTGATGCTTCAGGGGGGGAGAAATAATTAACAAAGAGGGTTCCTGCTTCCTCGTCCCCTGCCCCTCCATGAGTGATGACAGCAGAAGTCGATAAGGTCACCAGTGGTATTAGGATAATTATTGCCCCGGGCAAAATCAATTCAGCCTGGGCAGGAGTCACAGGGACCTTTCTTGTTGATTGGAGGCTTTAATGACCTACCCCATTCTTTCTCTCCCCCCCCCCCTCCATCCTCTTTTTTAGGATGAACTCGACCTTACAGATAAACACAGAGAAGCGATGTTTGCGCTTCCGGCCGAAAAGAAATGGCAGATCTACTGCAGCAAAAAGAAGGTAGGAGAATCAACCGAAAATCAGTTCACCTGCTGAGGTTCTTCTGTATGTTTCTTGAAGCGGTTTCCGAAGAGAGAGGAAAGCTCTGCGGGACACGTGGGACGGTTCTAAAAAAGACAGAAAGGGAACAAAAAGCCCAACCTGATAATACAGGACCCTGAAGATTGAGCAGCAAATATATGTTTAAAATATTTAAATACAAATATTTATTATTAAGTGTACAGTTAGAAGACTAAAAATGCATGAAACCTTAAGAATCACAGTCTCAGGGGTTGCACGTGGCATAACCTTATACCATACGCATTTCGACCCAGAGGGTCTGCTTCCGTGGTCAAATAAACCCAGCGCACAGATATAATAGTACAGTATTACAAGGAGACCTGTCTGGAAGGGTGGAAGGGGGAGGGGGTGGTCAGGAGTGGGGGACAGAAGGCAATTGGCTGGTTGCTGGATAGACAGGCAAGCCGGTTGGAGGAGGAGACACTCAGGGGCGGGACAGCTGTCCTTAGTGGGTGTGGAGTGGGTGTGGAGTGCTGAGTGGCACTTAAGCCTGGCAGTCTTCAAGCAAAGGTTGGAGACACACTTTTCTTGGATGCTTTAGGATGCTTAGGGCTGATCCTGCGTTGAGCAGGGGGTTGGACTAGATGGCCTTTATGGCCCCTTCCAACTCTATGATTCTATGATTCTAAGCCATGAGACCAGCTCCTCCTCCAAGGCCTTACCAGAAATATTAAGTGGAACAGATGATTCTTATGCCCCCAACCAGGTGTAATTTTAATACTGTATTATTATATTTATTTATTATCTTATTATTATACCACCCCTATTGGACCCTCCATCTTGGGGTGGTTTACAGCATTTAATAAATACTTCGCGTTTGTGCATATAGCTTATTTGACCACTGATGAAGACCCTCTAGGTTGAAACGCATTGGGCCTCTGGTCATACCCTGTTCAACCCTTGAGGCTGCCCATGCAATATTGCCGGACTGCGATTCCTTTAACGTTGTTTTTAATCTTCTTAATGTGCACTTAATAATAAATATGTGTATTTTAATTTGATTTATTATTAGAGTACGCATTAGGCCCTCAAGCTTCAGGTTCTTGAATGGTTCTGGAGAAGACCTAAGGAACTGGCTGTGAGTCGTGGTGTTCTCTTGAGCGTGGCATTCTCCTTCCCCTTAAAAAAAACAACTTCAGACGCTAAGGAGGGCCAGCTCTGGTTTGTCCTTGTTGGAAGGACCATCAAGGAAGCCCAGGGTGGCTGTGCAGAGGCGAGCAGCGGCAGACCACCTCCCAAAGGCTTGGCCGCAATCAAGCCACTAGCCCATAATGTGTCGCAGGATTGCTATTATGGCAAGAGGGTTCTCTGCACCCCACGGTGCCTGTGAGGGCTTCTGCTTTACCGCTTTACTCTGGAACTCCTTTATTCTGGTCTGGTTGGGCCTCACTTGGAGTCTTGTGTTCAGTTTTGGGCTCCACAATTGAAGAAGGATGTAGACAAACTGGAGCGTCCAGAGGAGGGCAACAATGATGGGGTTTGGAGACATATAAGGAAAGGTTGGGGGGGCTTGGTCTGTTTAGCCTGGAGAGGAGACGACTGAGAGGGGATCTGATAACCATCTTCAAGTATTTAAAAGGCTGCCATGTAGAGCAGGGGTAGTCAACCTGTGGTGCTCCAGATGTCCATGGACTACAATTCCCATGAGCCCCTGCCAGTGTTTGCTGGCAGGGGCTCTTGGGAATTGTAGTCCATGAACATCTGGAGGGCCACAGGTTGACTACCCCAGATGTAGAGGATGGAGCAGAGTTGTTCTCTCTTGCCCCGGAGAGATGGACCAGAACCAGTGGGATGAAATTAATACAAAAGAAATTCTGTCTAAACATACGGAAGAAGTTCCTGACAGTTAGAGCGGTTTCTCAGTGGAACAGGCTTCCTTAGGAGGTGGTGGGTTCTCCATCTTTGGAGGTTTTTAAACAGAGGCTGGAGAGCCATCTGACGGAGAGGCTGATTCTGTGAAGGCTCAAGGGGGTGGCAGGTGACAGTGGATGAGCGAGAGGGTTGTGAGTGTCCTGCATGGTGCAGGGGTTGGACTAGATGACCCAGGAGGTCCCTTCCAACTCTATCATTCTATGATTCTAAATTCTGTCTAAACATCTGGAAGAAGTTCCTGACAGTCAGAGCGGTTCCTCAGTGGAACAGGCTTCCTTGGGAGGTGGTGGGTTCCCCATCTTTGGAGATTTTTAAACAGAGGCTGGAGGGCCATCTGACAGAGAGGCTGATTAGGCAGAGTGTGAGTGGGTGAGCAGAAGGGATGTGCCAGTGTTTGTCTCTTGTGGCCCTTTCTTGCCTGCCCAGGGAAATGCTGATTGCCACTTTGGGGTTAGGAGGTCAAATTCCTCCAGGCCAAACTGGGGGGACATGTGTTGTTGTTGTTATGTGCGAAGTCGTGTCCGACCCATCGCGACCCCATGGACAATGATCCTCCAGGCCTTCCTGTCCTCTACCATTCCCCGGAGTCCATTTAAGTTTGCACCGACTGCTTCAGTGACTCCATCCAGCCACCTCATTCTCTGTCGTCCCCTTCTTCTTTTGCCCTCGATCGCTCCCAGCATTAGGCTCTTCTCCAGGGAGTCCTTCCTTCTCATGAGGTGGCCAAAGTATTTGAGTTTCATCTTCAGGATCTGGCCTTCTAAAGAGCAGTCAGGGTTGATCTCCTCTAGGACTGACCGGTTTGTTCGCCTTGCAGTCCAAGGGACTCGCAAGAGTCTTCTCCAGCACCAGAGTTCAAAAGCCTCAATTCTTTGACGCTCGGCCTTCCTTATGGTCCAACTTTCGCAGCCATACATTGCAACTGGGAATACCATAGCCTTGACTAAACGCACTTTTGTTGGCAGGGTGATGTCTCTGCTTTTTAGGATGCTGTCTAGATTTGCCATAGCTTTCCTCCCCAGGAGCAAGCGTCTTTTAATTTCTTTGCTGCAGTCCCCATCTGCAGTGATCTTGGAGCCCAGGAAAATAAAATCTGTCACTATCTCCATTTCTTCCCCATCTATTTGCCAGGAATTGAGAGGGCCGGATGCCATGATCTTTGTTTTCTTGATGTTGAGTTTCAAGCCAACTTTTGCACTCTCCTCCTTCACCCGCATCAACAGGCTCTTTAGTTCCTCTTCACTTTCTGCCATTAGAGTGGTTGTAGGCAAAAAAAACAGGGGGTCAGACTAGATGACCCTGGATGTCCCTTCCAATTCTGTGATTCCTGTGGGGTACATCTCTCATCCCTTTGCCTTCTGCGAGGTCTTTGCCAGCCTCCTGAAGCGGGAGCCCGTGCCATTTCTGGACGCTGCAAAGAGAGGCTCGCATGTTACCGTCTCGCTGGGCAAATGTATTGCTTGAAAGCCTCCTTTAATGCTTCTTTGGTAATGGGGAAATTGCCCTTGAAAAACATAACTTGGGGAAGGCGCAGCTTTGTAATGAGGCTTTGCAAGTGCTTTATGGAGACTCGTGTCCCCAAGGCTTAATTTGTGTTACATGATTAAAACCAAGCGGGACTTTAAAGGGGGAGCAAAAAAATCGCCTTGCCCGTCTCCAGTGTGTGTTAGATTCATGCATGCCATAAAATCGGCGTCTGAAGGCAGGACTACACTTTCCAGAATGCCTTTATTGGGACCGACTGCGTTGACACCACCCTAACCTGGAGGGACCAGGCTGAGCCGATCTCACCAGAGAAGCTAAGCAGGGTCGGCCCTGGTTAGTCCTGGGATGGGAGACCAACGAAGACGTTCAGGCTTGCTGTGCAGAGGCAGGCCATGGGCATACCCACCCCTCAAAGTCTTGCTCTGAGAACCCTGGTGGGTCTCCACAGGTCAGTGGTAACTTGATGGCATTTATCACCATCCCAGTGTCACAAAAGCATGCGACTCTATAGAAGGCAGCTTCCCATGTTCTTCTTTAACACCATCTCTGTACTGAATGCTGGGGCTCCTCTGCGTAAGAGAAGGGAGGACTTCAAGAAGGGCGTGGATAAAATCGAAAGGGTACAGAGGAGAGCGACGAGGATGATCTGGGGCCAAGGGACCAAGCCCTATGAGGACAGGTTGAGGGACTTGGGAATGTTCAGCCTGGAGAAAAGGAGGTTGAGAGGGGACATGATAGCCCTCTTTAAGTATTTGAAAGGTTGTCACTTGGAGGAGGGCAGGATGCTGTTTCTGTTGGCTGCAGAGGAGAGGACGCGCAGTAATGGGTTTAAACTTCAAGTGCCTCTTGTGGTGCAGAGTGGTAAGGCAGCGATATGCTGTCTGAATCTGTCTGCCCATGAGGTTGGGAGTTCAATCCCAGCAGCCGGCTCAAGGTTGACTCAGCCTTCCATCCTTCCGAGGTCGGTAAAATGAGTACCCAGCTTGCTGGGGGGTAAACGGTGATGACTGGGGAAGGCACTGGCAAACCACCCCGTATTGAGTCTGCCAAGAAAACGCTAGAGGGCGTCACCCCAAGGGTCAGACATGACTCGGTGCTTGCACAGGGGATACCTTTACCTTTACCTTTACCTTTTTACAACAATATAGGCTAGATATCAGGAAAAAGATTTTCACAGTCAGAGTAGTTCAGCAGTAGAATCAGCAGTAGTTCAGCCTAAGGAGGTGGTGAGCTGCCCCTCACTGGCAGTCTTCAAGCAAAGGTTGGATACACACTTTTCTTGGATGCTTTAGGATGCTCTGGGCTGATCCTGCGTTGAGCAGGGGGTTGGACCAGATGGCCTGTATGGCCCCTTCCCACTCTATGATTCTATGATTCTATGGCCTGTATGGCCCCTTCCAACTCTATGATTCTATGATTCTATAAGGGGGGGGTGGCATCCTGGAGTCGTAAATGATGCCATCTCTGCCTCTCAGTGACCTGCGGTAAATTAGGCTCTTTGCCAGCCCTCGCTGTGCCTTGCCAGCAGTGCTTGGTTCAGTAAGGAGAGCAAAATTGCCGCACCCCAATGTTTATGGTGACGGGGCGCCTGGACAATCGATGTGCCGCCAAAATTAATGGGGCTTAAAAGCAACGAGGCACTTCTGGAGGACATTTAGGAGGGTGCCCTCTTGTTAAATATTTACAAGCCTCTTTGGATGCCGCCGGGGGGGGGGAGAGAAGTCATTTGTACCTTTGGGATGGAGGCCATAAGCCAATTCGGCTCTTGGGAGGGAGCGGAGAGAAAACCACTCAAGTGTCTGTTGCAGCTGAGTGACCCTGGAGGTATTCTGGCATCTCCAGCCTCAGAGTGGTCTTGGGGGTGGGGATTCCGTCAGCTGGGACCCTTCTGGGTCCAGTTTCCAAAAGTCTGGGAAGAAAAGCTGGAGGGTATTGAAAAGACTTGCCCAACGCACCACGGGAAATCCGCTGACCACTTGATGGGTATTGTTGCAGTATCTTATGAGAAGACAAGAAACAGCAATCTGATTAGATTTCTTAGATTTCTCCTGGGTCAGGGGCCCCTAGTCTCTTAGAACAGGCAGGGCATAGTTCACTTTGGGGGGAATATTTGGAGAGGTGATTGATCCCGCAGGTTCACCGGGCCCAGACCGTGAAGGGCCTTAAAGGTCAAAACCAGCACCGTGAACCTAATCTGGTACTCCATTGGGAGCCAGTGCAGCTGCCTGAGCAGAGGTCGAATGTAAGCTCTCCACCAAGTTCTGGTGAGGACTCTGTCAGCTGTAACTTCTGGAGTAGGGACAAGGGACGGCCTGCATGGAGTGAGTGATGTAGGGAGAGGAAAGGGAAGGCAAATGGAAGCTGCGTTGAGACTCCTTTAGGTAGAGAAAAGCGGCATATAAGACCCAACTCTTCTTATTCTTTAGTAATATCAGGGCTCCCTCAGCCTCCCCTCCCTCACAGGGTGTCTGTTGTGGGGAGAGGAAAGGGAAGGCAACTGTAGGCCGCTTTGAGACTCCTTTAGGTAGACAAAAGCGGCATATAAGACCCATCTCTTCTTCTTCTTCTTCTTCAGTAATCTCAGGGCTCTCTCAGCCTCACCTCCCTCACAGGGGGTCTGCTGTGGGGAGAGAAAAGGGAAGGCAATTGTAAGCCGCTTTGAGACTCCTTTAGGTAGAGAAAAGCGGCATATAAGACCCATCTCTTCTTCTTCAGTAATCTCAGGGCTCTCTCAGCCTCCCCTCCCTCGCAGGGTGTTTGTTGAGAGGAGAGGAAGGGAAGGCGAACGTAAGCCGCTTTCAGTCTCCTTCAGGTAGAAAAAAAGCGGCATATAAGAACCAACTCTTCTTCATCATCTTCTTCAGTAATATCAGGGCTCTCTTAGCCTCACCTCCCTCGCAGGGTGTTTGTCATGGGGAGAGGAAGGGAAATGTGTTTATAATAAGGTGACCCGATTTTAACATTGGGGTCACCATTGATCGGGGATGGGAGGGGGGGTTCTTGATTAAAAATTTGGTTTATGGAGAAACAAACATTTTCATAGAACGCAGAGAAGGCAAAAATAGTATTGTAATATATATATTTTTAATAGCAACATGAGTACAATTTTCCAGGTGTCCCCAGATGTCCCTCTGATGACAATCTGGTCACCTTGGTTTATAAGCTACTTTGGGACTCTTTTGGGTAAGGAAAAGCGGGGTATAAAAAGCTGTTCTTTTTCTTGCAGGATTCTCATGCTTCTCTCATAGTTCCTATTTCCGTCCATAGCGAGAAAGTGAAAGGTAAAGGTTAGGATCCGGCCCCAGGACTTTGCAAGAAGTTTAGCTTCGCCGGCCAGCTCTCCAACCTTTATTGAGAGGAACTGGGCAAGCAAGTCCTCTGCAAAATGGGGGGGTGGGCAGGGGAGGAAGAACGTTGAGTGGCCGGAGAATTGCTTGAAGCCAGATTAGAGACTGACAGGGGTAGTCAAACTGCGGCCCTCCAGATGTCCATGGACTACAATTCCCAGAAGCCTCTGCCAGCGAATGCTGGCAGGGGCTTCTGGGAATTGTAGTCCATGGACTTCTGGAGGGCCGCAGTTTGACTACCCCTGAGCTTAGCGCAAAACAGCCAGATGGGAATTGCCAAGCAATTTGATTGGATTTCCTGGAACGAAAGCCTTCGAAATCGGAAGATCCTGACTGGTCCGTGTATTGAAGCTAGAAAGTGGTGTAGCCCAAGAACTGTTGCCTAGGCAACCTGGAAAGGAGTTTTTTTGATTTTGATTTTTGTTTTCATTTCTGAACTTTGTGAAGAAGAATTGGGGGGGGTGTTGTACCCCACTTTTTACTACCTTGAGGAGTCCCAATCGCCTTCCCGCCTTCTCCCCACTTCAGGTGCCTTGTGGGGCCGAGAGTGCTCTGAGAGAACTGGGTCGCCCAGCTGGCTGCAGGTGGAGGAGTGGGGAATCAAATCCAGTTCTCCAGATTAGAGTGGGGAATCACTGGTGCTCTTTTGGACCAGCTGTAACTTTTGGAGAAGGGACGAATTACAGAAGTCTAATCTGGAGGTGACTTATCTTGGATGCAGTAAGTTTGATCCAGCATTGAGCAGGGGGTTGGACTAGATGGCCTCTAGAGTCCCTTCCAACTTTATGTTTGTATTCTGTGTTTCAAAAGGAAATCCTTTTGGAGTCTCTCTTTTTAAAAGGGAGGTTTCTGGTACATTCCACATCCAATACCTGCTCTCTCTTCTAGGAGTGGCTGGTGCAGCCAAAACCCGCATCTGTTAGCAATCTTCTAGGTTTTAAGTTGAAGCTTTTAAAACAATGAGCCAATTGACTGTGAAAGATATTGGGTCATGCAATATTTGCTTATTGTAAGTGTGGTTTGGGGGGGGGGTAGAAAAAAGAAACCTTGAGAGATGCAGGAGTTAGTGATGTGATAGAATCCTAAAGTGGGAGGGGACCATCCAGGCCATCTAGTCCAACCCCCTGTACAATGCAGGGTCAGCCTCAAGCATCCACGAAAGGAAAGGGAGAGCCATGTCTGACCAGGAGAGAACAGATTTGAGCTTCCTTGAGATGAATCTACTCTAGGGCAGGGGTAGTCAACCTGTGGTCCTCCAGATGTCCATGGACTACAATTCCCATGAGCCCCTGCCAGCGAACGCTGGCAGGGGCTCATGGGAATTGTAGTCCATGGACATCTGGAGGACCACAGGTTGACTACCCCTGCTCTAGGAAACGCTTGTTCAAGCAGGTCATCAAAGGTCTGTTAGCAGACCGGGCTGCTTAAAGAATAAAATAGTTTTTTATTCAGGAGAGAAACAACAATGTAGAGAGAGAGCTAAGTAAATAGCTGTTGTTATTCTTCTGTTGTCCCGCTGATGTTCTGGGGGCAAACAAGGAAGAAGTGAACTCAAAGACCAGGAAGTTTCCTCTTCAGCCAATAATGATACAGGAAGAGACAATTTGAAACTCTCCAGGAAGCTCCTGTTTATGCTAAATAGACATCTCCTTCAATGCCCCTTGCAGGACACCCTTTATATCGTGCTCAGTTATGCACAATGGAGATTTTGCATATTCTGACAAGGTTGGAGGAAGAAGTGAGGCCAGGATCCTTAGGGATCCCCTTGGGCAACTTTCAAGGCAGAAGGAGGTTGCTGCCACTTGGACAGGAAAGAGAAAGTATCAAGGGCTCCACAAACAAGAGAGCGGTCAAAGGGACTCTTGTCTTCTCATAACTTGACCAGCATGGTGTAGTGGTTAAGAGTGGTAGCTTCTAATCTTGCTAGCTGGGTTTAATTCCCCGCTCCTCCGCATGCAGCCAGCTGGGTGACCTTGGGCTCGCCACAGTCCTGATAGCGCTGTTCTCCCTGAGCAATCCTGTCAGAAGCTCTCTCAGCCTCACCTACCTCCCAGGATGTCTGTTTTGGGGAGAGGAAGGATAGGCAATTGTAAACTGCTTTAAGATTCCTTTGGGCAGTGAAAAGCGGGGCATAAAACCAACTCTTCTTCAAAGTGCAATATCCTCAGTTTAGTCAATTTAGAAGATGAAGAAGAGTTGGTTCTTATATGCCGCTTTTCTCTATCTGAAGGAGGCTCAAAGCGGCTTACATTCGCCTTCCCTTTCTTCTCCCCACAACAGACACCCTGTGAGGTGGGTGAGGCTGAGAGAGCCCTGAGATTACTGAAGAAGAAGAAGAGTTGGTTCTTATATGCCGCTTTTCTCTACCTGAAGGAGGCTCAAAGCGGCTTATATTCGCCTTCCCTTTCCTCTCCCCACAACAGACACCCTGTGGGGTGGGTGAGCCTGAGAGAGCCCTGATATCACTGCTTGGTCAGAACAGTTTTATAAGTGCCGTGGCGAGCCCAAGGTCACCCAGCTGGCTGCATGAGGGGGGGGGGTACAGAATCGAACCTGGCATGCCAGATTAGAAGTCCACACTCCTAACCACTACACCAAACTGGCTTCTTAGCTTCTAGGGAGAATTCACGTTTTCCTTGATCAACGAGAACCCACTTCTATGTCTTCATGTGGAGCAGGGGGGAATCAAACCTCCAGATCAGAGGTCCCCGCTCTTATCCCAGCACCACGCCAGCTTGCCTGTATCCACTGGGCCAAAGTTAGATCTGTGGAACAAAGGTGGGCAACATCCCCTTCCTGGGACAAGAACCAAACAATGGCAGGCCAGGCCATTTTGATTAGCAGGCAGGCACGGATCAATACCCAAGACAACCCCTTCGCGGTGCTGACGGTCATGGTAGAGAGGGCTCTCCTTCCTGCCGCTGTGCTTCCTTTTCTCTTGTAGTCACAACTGATTGGTTCGGCGATTCCCTTTACTCTTACCGCCCCTTGTAGCATCCTTACCCTCCACACACTTAGAAGAGGAAGAAGAAGAGTTGGTTTTTATACCTCACTTTTTACTGCCTTCCCCGGCTCCATCCCCCAGATCTCTGGGTACTTTTCCATCCTGACGGCCATAGGTCACTGACATGCTATTTGAAGAAGTTGGTTCTTATACCCCGCTTTTCTCTACCCAAAGGAGTCTCAAAGCGGCTTCCAGTTGCCTTCCCTTTCCTCTCCCCACAACAGACACCCTGTGAGGGAGGAGAGGCTGAGAGAGCCCTGAGATTACTAAAGAAGAAGAAGAATTGGTTCTTATACCCCGCTTTTCTCTACCCAAAGGAGTCTCAAAGCGGCTTCCAGTCGCCTTCCCTTTCCTCTCCCCACAACAGACACCCTGTGAGATGGGTGAGGCTGAGAGAGCCCTGATATTACTGAAGAAGAAGAAGAGTTGGTTCTTATATGCCGCTTTTCTCTACCCAAAGGAGTCTCAAAGCGGCTTCCAGTCGCCTTCCCTTTCCTCTCCCCACAACAGACACCCTGTGAGATTGGGGGTGGGGGGGCTGAGTGAGAGAAACTGCTCTGGGAGAACACTATCAGGTCTGTGACAAGCCCAAGGTCACCCAACTGGTTGCATGTGGAGGAGCAGGGAATCGAACTAAGGTTGACCTAACAGGTTTCCCCCTTGACTCAGATTTTCTGCTGCTGCTTCAGACCAACACGACGACTCAACAATCTAGGTCAAGGTTGTTGTTGTTAGGTGCGAAGTCGTGTCCAACCCATCGCAACCCCATGGACAATGATCCTCCAGGCCTTCCTGTCCTCCACCATTCCCCGGAGTCCATTTAAGTTTGCACCTACTGCTTCAGTGACTCCATCCATCCACCTCATTCTCTGTCGTCCCCTTCTTCTTTTGCCCTCGATCGCTCCCAGCATTAGGCTCTTCTCCAGGGAGTCCTTCCTTCTCATGAGGAGGCCAAAGTATTTGAGTTTCATCTTCAGGATCTGGCCTTCTAAGGAGCAGTCCGGGCTGATATCCTCTAGGACTGACCGGTTTGTTCGCCTTGCAGTCCAAGGGATTCGCAAGAGTCTTCTCCAGCACCAGAGTTCAAAAGCCTCAATTCTTTGACGCTCGGCCTTCCTTATAAGGTCAAGAAAGCACTATAAATACATAAGATTTCCCTCCCAAAAGCCCAGAAAATACCTAACCCTGCCTCTGCCCTGAGTCAAGAGTTCTGGAAATTTTGCATCCCCTGGCAGGGGCCGCACTCTGCCTAGCTCCTGTGGTCAGATGAGATGAGGCCAGCCAGTTTGCTTTGCTTCATCCGATCTTCATGTCCTCTTCCCTCCCGTCCTACACTTTGTTGACATCCTGGCAGGGCTGTGGCAGGGCTGTTTCTTTTCTTTTGTTTGGCACTGGGATCTCCCCAAAATTTGCCTGCCCCAATTCAGAGGTTAAAAGTAGTGAAGCAGCCCTGACTTTTATAGACAGAACTTTGCAGGTTCCAGGTTCTCCCTCACCGCTTGCAGGACTGCAGGGCTCAGGCCGTAAGTGGGAGCTGGAGAACTTCCAAACGCTTCCATTTCCGAGGCTTGAAAAGTCCCAGATTGCTTTCTTCAAGGTGCCCATTTCAGAAACGGCAAACAGTGAAGCTTTATTGCCAATGCATATTGCTGTCTGAAGCTGTCTGCCCATGAGGCTGGGAGTTCATCACTAGCCATTTTGGGAAGGGTGGGCTGACATGACCATATATGGTCAGCTGAGCCTCTTATGGAGCAGACTGGTAAGGCAGCAGACATGCAGTCTGAAAGCTCTGCCCATGAGGCTGGGAGTTCGATCCCAGCAGCCGGCTTAAGGTTGATTCAGCCTTCCATCCTTCCGAGGTCAGTAAAATGAGTACCCAGCTTGCTGGGGGGTAAACGGTCATGACTGGGGAAGGCACTGGCAAACTACCCCGTATTGAGTCTGCCAAGAAAACGCTGGAGGACGTCACCCCAAGGGTCAGACATGACCCGGTGCTTGCACAGGGGATACCTTTACCTTTACAATATACAAAAATGCAATAAAATATCTGATTTAAGATCCTTTACCTAACTTATGTAGAATGTCTAAAAAACACCTTCGGTAGGTCACGTTTGACAAAATAATATTGGCTCTTCTCCCCCCCCCCCCCTATTTTTTTTGCTGCTGTATCAAATAGAGACATTCTGTGTGAGATGTTAGAATCGGTATCAGACAGCAAAACTGTCAACTCATCTGCAGCGGAGTCAAATTTTGAACCACAAAGTCGAATCTATAAACCTGGCCCTACGTTGTGCACATAGAGGGCATAGAGGATGTAGTGTGGTAAATCCTCCAATGGCAGAATAAGCACATTGATCAATGAGCTTTCAGATGCTAGGTATTTCCCGCAAATCTGGCAAAATCTGCTCCTAAGAGGTGGCGTGCTCCATGCTCAAGCTGGGATCATAAGAACACAAGAGAGGCCATGTTGGATCAGGCCAGTGGCCCTTCCAGTCCAACACTCTGTGTCACACAGTGGCCAAAATGCTGGTGCCTCCAGGAGGTCTCTTGCCCCACAAGCACCAGGAATACAGAGCATCACTGCCCCAAACAAAAGAACCTAAGAGAAGCCATGTTGGATCAGGCCAGTGGCCCATCCAGGCCAACACTCTGTGTCACACAGTGGCCAAAACCCAGGTCCCCTCAGAAGATCCACCAGCAAGGCCGGAACTCCATAAGGCCTCCTACTGTAGCCCCCCAAGCACCAAGACGACTGAGCATCTCTGCCCCAGACAGAAGGTTCTATCTATCCCTTGTGGCCAATAGCCACTCAGGGACCTCTGCTCTGTACATTTCTCCAAACCCCACTTGCCCACTGTGCCTTTTATGTAATGAGTACCAACTGTGCCCTAAACTGGATTGCCCAGGCTAGCCCAATCTCATCCAAGGTTGGAAGCTAAGCAAGGTTGGAATACCGGGGTCGTGACGTGGACGCAGGCCATGGGAAACCAACTATTTGTCTCATGCTTTGAAAGCCCTACAGCAGGGGTGGCTAAACTGTGGCTTTCCAGAGGGCCGTGGACTACAATTCCCATGAGCCCCTGTTGGCATGAGGCCCATGGGAATTGTAATCCATGGACCTCTGGAGAGCCACAGTTTGGTAAGGGCTCGTGGGATTTGTAGTCCATAGACATCTGGAGAGCCACAGTTTGGTAGGGGCCCATGGGAATTGTAGTCCATGGACCTCTGGAGAGCCACAGTTTGGCAGGGGCTCCTGGGATTTGTAGTCCATGGATCTCTGGAGAGCCACAGTTTGGTAGGGGCTCCTGGGATTTGTAGTCCACAGGCATCTGGAGAGCCACAGTTTGGCAGAGGATTGTAGGAATGTCCATGGACATCTGGAGAGCCACAGTTTGGTAGGGGCTCATGCAAATTGTAGTCCATGGACATCTGGAGAGCCGGTTTGGCAGGGGCTCATGGGAATTGTAGTCCATGGACATCTGGCGAGCCACAGTTTGGCCACTCCTGCTCTACGGGGCCGCTAAGCTGTGACTTGCCCCCCCCCCACAAAAAAGAGTACCGTCTGCTTTCTGGTGGCCAGTTTCATTGAATTCTGTCCCCCAGGCTTGAGAACAGATGCGCTGCGGCCAGACCATGCTGGCAAAGAGACACCCAGCTGGTTCTGCTGGAACGTCTGCCACCTTTAATGAGACGTTTCGGGATCGTTTGCCGCTTTGCCCAAGGTTATCTGTGCATGGCAAAATCCGTTTATTCTCCCCCACACACGTGACTCATCCGGGAGTGATTTTTACCCTTGACCTTCAAGCGAGGGAGCCAGTGTGAGAAAGCTGTCGTCCCTGTCACTTTTTGCACCGGGAGAAAAAAAAGTTCTCATTGGGTGCGCAGGGTGGAAAGCCTGCATGAGCTGATCGCTTCTGGTCAGCCATTTGGTATGTTAAAAATGTAAGAGAATTTGAGAAGCTAAAGGGGAAATGCATGTAGAAAACGCAGGAAAACGCGTTTGCTGGCAGGGGCTCATGGGAACTGTAGTCCATGGTCATCTGGAGGAGCACAGGTTGACTACCCCTGCTCTTGGCTCTTCACAATCACTAAATATTGATTTCACACTGTATTAATCAAGCCTTGTCGCTCAGCAGTTCTGGATTCAAATCCCCACTCAACAGGTATGTTCGGGGGGTTAAAACAGCCACAATGATCCTTTGATTCTTTGCCTACCCCCAAAGGATTGTTTATAAAATGAGAGGCATCTCATGTGCAACTTCAGGGAAAGAGGCCCTGATAGAAAGCCGGGCACATGAAGAAGGTTTAAGTCAGTTTTGCAAAAGTCACAATTGGGGGATTTAAGAAGCCCCCTGCGATCAGCTGGAGGGCAGCAGGAGCCAGCCATCTGGACGGGTTTTATGCCGCGCAGGCTGTGCATAACATATGGACACCCTGTCTATTGAGAAGGGGACAATGGCCTGAAATGCTTGCAGGGTGGTTTTCCATTGAGAAGGCATTCTTCCGGGCTTTCCCTCCACCCTGCTCCGTGGTCCGGGCTAAGGATTTAGCCAGCGCCATGTGATCCCCGCATCTACAGGGTCTTCTTTTCATTATTCTGTTGCCGCAAGAAGGCCTTTGTGGCAATCTAGGGGTGTGTGATGACTTATCCCCCTTTTGTTCCCCGGCTCCAAGGTCATGGACCTAACCCTCCGCGACAGCAACAGGGCAGGAGCTGGCTTTGTGGGAATCCTTCCTTGCAGCTGCGCTCTCCCTCCCTCCCTCCCTCCCTCCCTCCCTCCCTCCCTCTCTCTCTCTCTCTCTCTCTCTCTCTCTCTCTCTCTCTCTCTCTCTAATGGGGGCAATTTCTGGCATTTTTATTAATGGATTACCCTGTGGAAACCAGCAATCCCCTGGGCCTGGTAGCAAGAGAGAACATGTTACTCCAAATTACAAAGTCAAGCAGATGGCAAGATTGGAACTTGGGAAACAGTTTCCCTCCTGACAATTTTCAGACACTTCTTTATAGCTAACTAGAAATAAAGCCCATTTTAGCCAGGCATAAAATGGGCGCTAGGCCCCCGCAACCCCGGGGAAGCCCTCACACGGGCTGGGACGCCGTGGCTGTAAGTAAGGGGCGAGCAGGGGCGTTTTGTCGGCGGCGGGAACAGGCTGGCCGCATCACAGAGGCAGCCAGGCTGTTCCGGGGCGGGAGAACGGCTGCGGGCAGTCACTCACCCTGGAAGGATGCGAGGCCTTCTCCCTGGGCTCGTAGCAGGCAGGGCGCTGCGGCGAGGTGTTGAGCATTTTCGGGAGAAGGGCGGCGGCGAGGTGGGGAGGCGGCCAGGCGTGGCCGAGCGGCGAAGTTGGCGCGGCACATACTGGCCAGCAGCTGTGGGAGGCGGCGGCGGCGAAGGGCGATCTTCGGACGGCTGTGGGAACGGCCGACGAAGGGGGACGGTGCCGTTTGAGCTGCGGGCTGCAGCGGCGACGGCCAGAACAGGGCAGTGGCGGCAGGCGAGCTCCGGGTGGCGGCAGCAACGGGCGGCGAAGGGCACTGGTGCTGGGGGAGCTGCGGGTGGCGGCGGTAGCGACCAGTGAACAGGGGCGGTGACGGCGAGAGGCGGCGAAGGGCGGCGACGGATTATCATGGCTGTTTGTGGAGGGTAGTTGGGGGAGGGCGGAAAGGAACAGGGACGGCGCAGCGTCCCTGCTCCTTTCCCAACGGGGAGGAGAGTTCTGCGGGCGGACTCACCGGCTCAGAGTTCTTGTTAGACTGAGCGGCGACTCCCCTGGTGGCTGAGGCGAGGGCGGGCCAAGCAGCCAATGGGGAGGCTCCCCATTGGCCGCTTGGCCCCCGAGTGACACTCGGAAGTGTCGCGGCTCCTGATTCGCCCTTCCGAGTTTTTATCCCGGACAGGGCCCGCCCTAACTCCTCCCCACCACCCCTTATCGCTTTATTTAATCCGCTCTGCAGGAGCGGTTAAAGATGTGTGTTTCGAAGCCTTAGAAAGGTTGCACTACACCACGCTGGCTCTTGAGATCCGTGTTTGAGATTTTAAGCATAGATTTTTTATAGCATGGCTACCATTGAAGCCTTATAATGGTTTTAAGTTCTGTTGGAAATATATATCTATATCTATATATTCGCCCCCTCCTTTTTCTACATAATGCCCTTATGCCATCAGGCCACGCCTTGATACGTCTTTCCCCTACTTTTGGTTTCCTAATGCTGTGACTATACACGTGCAGCCGTGTTCTTGTCTGCTGGGCTCTCTCTGTAGTAAACGTTGCTCCCTTAATTGGGCTCTGCTGGGTTTAATGGAGAGCACTCTTGTGGATCTCTCTCTCCCTCTGAGGAGGAAATACGGACCTCCTGGGAGGGAAAGGGAGAGGAAACCTCTCTTCTGCTCCTCCTCCTCCTTCCTTTTGGGGAGACCCTCTTTGCTCCCTTGTTTCCGCCTCAGGCTCAGGGACCTGCCCCATCCCTGCACGACCTGACCTCGGGCTGTCCTGTCTTGTCCACATATCAGCGAAATGCAGGAAGTAGATGTCAGCCGACAGCTGGGCCCGAGCCACAGGTGCCGACAAGGGGTTCTGGCAGATCTGTCCGCCAGCCGGTGGCCGCTAGACCTGAGCCGGGATTTCTTGGCTGTGGCTGGACGCATTTGACAAACCTGCTTGTTCGATAAGGGAGGGACCTGCAATCCCTCTCTTAAGCAAACTGCACAGAAATCTGCAGAAATCTGCAAAAGAAATTTTTTTTGAGAGTTTAGAGCAGGGGTAGTCAAACTGCGGCCCTCCAGATGTCCATGGACTACAATTCCCATGAGCCCCCTGCCAGCGAACGCTGGCAGGGGGCTCATGGGAATTGTAGTCCATGGACATCTGGAGGGCCGCAGTTTGACTACCCCTGGTTAAGGGGCCTCTGTTTATTTTAGCCAGTGTGGTGGGGTGGTTAAGAGGATCAGCTTCTAATCTGGCAAGCCAGGTTTGATTCCCTGCTCCTCCACGTGCCGACAGCTGGGTGACTCTGAGCTAGTCACAGCCCTGGCAGGGCTGTTTTCACAGAGGATTACTGTCAGAGCTTCCTCAGCCCCACCTACCTCAACAGGGCGTCTGCTGTAGGGAGAGGAAGATGAGACAATTGTAAGCTTCTTTGAGACTCATTCGGGTAGTGAAAAGCGAGGCATAAAACCCAACTCCTCCTCCTCCTTCTTCTTTCCCCCTCCGTCATCCACATATGTGCCTGACAGTGTCCATTGACAGGATGGCTGTCTTTAAGTATTTGAAAGGTTGTCACTTGGAGGAGGGCAGGGAAAGGTCCCTGTTGGTGGTAGAGGGGAGGACCCCCTCACTGGTGGTATTCAAGCAGCGGCTGGACAGATCCTTCTCCTGGATGCTTGAGGCTGATCCTGCACTGAGCAGGGGGTGGGACTAGATGGCCTGGATGGCCCCTTCCCACTCTAGGAGTCTAGGAGTCTAGTTCAGCAGTGGAAGGGGCTGCCTAAGGAGGTGGGGAGCTCCCCCTCACTGGCTGTCTTCCAGCAGCGGTTGGACAGATCCTTCTCCTGGATGCTTGAGGCTGATCCTGCACTGAGCAGGGGGTGGGACTAGATGGCCTGGATGGCCCCTTCCCACTCTAGGAGTCTAGGAGTCTAGTTCAGCAGTGGAAGGGGCTGCCTAAGGAAGTGTGGAGCTCCCCCTCACTGGTGGTCTTCAAGCAGCAGCTGGACAGATCCTTCTCCTAGATCCTTGAAGTTGATCCTGCATTGAGCAGGGGGTGGGACTAGATGGCCTGGATGGCCCCTTCTCACTCTAGGATTCTAGGAGTCTAGTTCAGCAGTGGAAGGGGCTGCCTAAGGAGGTGGGGAGCTCCCCCTCACTGGTGGTCTTCAACCAGCGGCTGGACAGATCCTTCTCCTGGATGCTTGAGGCTGATCCTGCATTGAGCAGGGGGTGGGACTAGATGGCCTGGATGGCCCCTTCCCACTCTAGGATTCTAGGAGTCTAGTTCAGCAGTGGAAGGGGCTGCCTAAGGAGGTGGGGAGCTCCCCCTCACTGGCCGTCTTCAAGCAGCGGCTGGACAGATCCTTCTCCTGGATGCTGGAGGCTGATCCTGCACTGAGCAGGGGGTGGGAGTAGATGGCCTGTGTGGCCCCTTCCCACTCTAGGATTCTATGAGTCTAGTTCAGCAGTGGAAGGGGCTGCCTAAGGAGGTGGGGAGCTCCCCCTCACTGGCCTTCTTCAAGCAGCGGCTAGACAGATCCTTCTCCTGGATGCTTGAGGCTGATCCTGCACTGAGCAAAGGGTGGGACTAGATGGCCTTTGTGGCCCCTTCCCACTCTAGGATTCTAGGAGTCCAGTTCAGCAGTGGAAGGGGCTGCCTAAGGAGGTGGGGAGCTCCCCCTCACTGGCCGTCTTCAAGCAGCGGCTGGACAGATCCTTCTCCTGGATGCTTGAGGCTGATCCTGCACTGAGCAGGGGGTGGGACTAGATGGCCTGGATGGCCCCTTCCCACTCTAGGATTCTAGGAGTCTAGTTCAGCAGTGGAAGGGGCTTCCTCAGGAGGTGGGGAGCTCCCCTCACTGGCCGTCTTCAAGCAGTGGTTGGACAGATCCTTCTCTGGGATGCTTGAGGCTGATCCTGCATTGGGCAAGGGGTTGGACTAAGTGGCCTCTATAGTCCTTTCCAACATCATGAATCTGATTCTTCAGATATCTTCAGGTAACTCTGAAGCAGCAGCAGAAAGTCTGAGTCCAGCAGCACCTTTAAGACCCACAAAGTTTTATTCAAGGTATGAGCTTTTCTGTGCCTGTTTTTCAGGCACTGCTTCAGACCAGCATGACAGCCCACTGGAATCTGTCTCCCAGGACAGAGTATCAGAATTGGGGGAAAGGTTTGGGATAATAACCTACTGTGTTCCATGTAGTCACAGACTCATCTTTTCCCCTCCTCATCAGTTAACCAGATCAAAATAAACCAAGTGCTTTACGGGTTTACGGGAAGATCTGGCCTTTTGTATTACCAGATCCTTTATATCCAGAATGATCCCTCCAGGGGACTGAGAAACAGAAATCTCTCCATCTAATGAGGCTGCTAATGTCCTTCTTGGTGCAGAGGCAGAGAATAAATGGCTGGCCTTCGGCATGCAGCCTGGCAAAGACTTCTGCAGAACTCAAAGGATTGTGTGGTGTTTTGTGTTGCTTTGTTAAGCCTTTACAAGAATGCGCTTATGACTTTCTTGGGTGTTACTTAAGTTAGCGTGTGAGATCCAGTAGTGGCTGAGAGCAGCAGGGTTTTGTGAAACCCTCAGGTTTCTTGATGGCCGCGGAAGGGTTTCCCAAATGGGTGGGGATCAATTCTTGTTATATCTATTTGTTAAATTTGTGAAACGTTTGTTTGTTTGTTTGTTTGTTTGTTTACCGCCCTCCCCGAAGGCTCAGGGTGGTTTACATCAAACAGGAGCAATACAAATAACTCAGTTTGATATGACCAACTCGATATATGATATGATATGAGAGCCAGTTTGGTGTAGTGGTTAGGAGTGCTAATCTGCCAGTCTGATCTGGCATACCAGGTTCGATTCTGCGCTCCCCCACATGCAACCATCTGGGTGACCTTGGGCTCACCACAGCACTGAGAAAACTGTTCTGACCGAGCAGTAATCTCAGGGCTCCCTCAGCCTCACCCATCCCACAGGGTGTCTGTTGTGGGGAGAGGAAAGGGAAGGCGACTGTAAGCCACTTTGAGCCTCCTTCGGGTAGGGGAAAGCGGCATATAAGAACCAACTCTTCTTTTTCTTCTAACTCGAATGATATGATCATATATGGTCATGTCCATCCACCCGCCCCTCCCAAAATGGCCAATGATGGGCCTGGAGGGGGTGGGGAGGGGAGGGTCCCCGGGTGGGCGTGTCCACAGCTCTGCTTCCCAATCGTATTCTGCATGATTGTGCCACTTCTGGGGTTTCTCAAAGCCTGAAGAATGTTTCTGGGGTTTCTCAAGGGTAAAAAAACGAGTTGAGAACAGCTGGTTTAGGTTGATCCTGCATTGAGCAGGGGCTTGGACTAGGTGCCCTGTGTTTTAATGGGGAGAAAGTCAATTTATCTCTCATGTAGTTCTGCACAGTTGCGAGGAGACCGTCCCAGAGATGCCCTTAACAGAGAATGGAGGTGATTGATAAGCTTCTTTGTCCAAGGAGAGCCTACACAAAAGAGGGGAAACAGAAGGGAACTGGGTGGCTTTGTTGCAAACGAATGCTCCCTGTTCTACCCCCTGGGTATAATTTTCTCCCATTTACCCCCAGCAGTTTGTGCTGAGATATAAATGGTTCCCTTTTAAGTACCATTCCAGAAAGCCATTCTGAGGCTTGCCCTTCCCTTGTTCTGTCTGATGCTTGCTCGGAAGATATAATGGCCCAGATTGTAGCATCTCTCCCCTGTATCTTGCCCCTGTTCATAATGACCAAGGCAGGCTGTGAGCTGTTTCTTTACAGCCCACTGAGGCTTGCTTGTTATCCAATGGCAGGCCGCTAAGAAGCCCACCCACTCCCAATTATAAAAAAGAACAGCCATGTAAAAATCAATGCTGGTGATATTATTTTAGGGTTTCCAACCTTCAGGGGGTAACTGGAAGCCTCCCCACTATTACAGCTGATCTCCAGATGACCGAAATTAGTTCCCCTGGGGAAAAGGGCTGCTTTGAAGGGTGGACTTATACTGTGCCGATGTTCCTGCCCTTCCCAAGGTCCGTCCCGAATTATCGAAGTTGGCAACTCTACCTTTGTGCAAGCACCAATTACCACAGAGGGGAGGAGTCTCTCCCCAGGCTCCGCCTTTTCCAGCCTTCATCCTCCAAATCTCCATTTCTTTCCCAAGCTGGGAATCCTCTATTATTTGGAACATGAGTTAAACAGCATGAATTTAAGACAGCCAAGATTTTTTCCCTCCCCGCCCCTCAGATCAGTAGCCATGTCCGTCTGTAATTGGAAAATAAAACGGGAACATCCCCTGGCACCTTAAAAGCTTACATTTTATGCTGGAACAAAATTTGAGTTCAGAGGTACCTTTAAGACCGACAAAGTTTTATTTGAGGGGTGAGCTTCTGTGAGCCTCAGCCGATGGAACCGGAATCATCAGAGTAGAGAGAGTCAATTAGCAGTAAATTAGTAAACAGCATCATCAAGATATCCAATAAATACACAGCAAGATAATGGAGATCAGATCATTCATAGAATCATAGAGTTGGAAGGTGGTGGGTTCTCCATCTTTGGAAAATATTAAACAGAGCTGGAGAGCCATCTGATGGAGAAGCTGATTCTGTGAAGGGGGTGGCAGATTGCAGTGGATGAGTGATAGGGTGGTGAGTGTTCTGCATAGTGCAGGGGGTTGGACTAGATGACCCAGGAGGTCCCTTCCAACTCTATGATTCTATAATTCTAAATTCCATCTAAACATTCCTGACAGTTTCTCAGTGGAACAGGCTTCCTTGAATGATGGTGCATTCTCCATCTTTGGAGATCTTTAAGCAGAGGCTGGAGAGCCATCTGACGGAGAGGCTGATGGTGAAATGAAATCCTTTCATGAAATGAAATCCTTTCCAACTCTAAGATTTTATAATTCTGTGATTCTAAATTCTGTCTCCTGACAGAGCAGCTTCTCAGTGGAACAGGTGGTGGGTTCTCCATCTTTGGAGATTTTTACACAGAGGCTGGAGAGCCATCTGACGCAGAGGCTGGTTCTGTGAAGGCTCAAGGGGGTGGCAGGTGACTGTGGGTGAGCGAGAGGGTTGGGAGTGTCCTGCACAGTGTAGGGGGTTGGACTAGATGACCCAGGAGGTCCCTTCCAACTCTAGGATTCTATGATTCTAAATTCCGTCTAAACATTCGGAAGAAGTTCCTGACAGTTAGAGCGGTTTCTCAGTGGAACAGGCTTCCTCGGGAGGTGGTGGGTTCTCCATCTTTGGAGATTTTTAAGCAGAGGCTGGAGAGCCATCTGACGGAGAGGCTGATTCTGTGAAGGTTCAAGGGGATGGCAGGTGACAGTGGATGAGCGAGAGGGTTGGGAGTGTCCTGCACAGTGCAGGGGGTTGGACTAGATGACCCATGAGGTCCTTTCCAGCTCTATTATTCTATGGAAATGGTTGTCCCAGCTTCCTTTTAGTCACCCAGCGAAGCTCCTTGTGCCATAGTGACAGCAGCTGCCAAAGTGACACTTAAAAAAAAAGAAAGAGCTGCACAGCCAGTCGGATCTCCGATGCCCCACCAGAAGCACTTCCCACTTTCTAGGAACCTGGCAAGCACCATGAAAGGTGTGGGTAGGTCGTGGTGCCCATGGGCACCATGTTGGGGACCGACACATGGCACACATCTGTGAGGGAATGTGGTGAAACATCCCCTGTTGAAAGCCAGAGGAATAAGTCTCATTTTCAGAATTTTGTGCAATATGCCCTTGACCCTTTGTCGCAGGCAATCAACAACGTCCCAGGCCCAGTCTGAATTTTCCAGGCAAACTCTTGCGCGCCCGTATATCTGACCCTTTGGCCGTGATTTCTTTTCCCTCCCCCGCGTTCCAAAATTAACTATAGAGCGGCTATCGTGTGCCAGCCCTTGCGATATGAAAGCGTAGCTGTGTTTCTTCTCCTGTGAACTCCCTCCCCGGTTCTTGGCGGCGTTCCAGTCGGACGAGGCGACGGCTTTTTCCACGAGCGACCTAAATTTCCTACCGGATTGTTCAGCGATACCCAGGGCTGGCGGGAGGCAGCTGACACGGCCTACCTCCTCCTCCGGGAGGGTGGGAAACGACCTTGGATTCACCAGCTCTTTACATGCAACCGATCTCTTCATATTAAATATTTGGGTGCGTGTGTGTGAGTTTAGCAGATTCTTCCACTCTAGGAATAGGCCGGGATATAATGATGAAAGGAGGCCGCCGCCGTCTCGGTTTTCCTCCTGGCCCGCGATTAGATTAGCAAAACGTTTGCAGGAGTTTGACATCAATCCAGCAGTGAAATTGCATGAATTGGGGGCGGGAAGCAAATGACATCATTCCAAACTTCCATTTTTGCTGTACTAGAGAAACATCGTTTTGTATGTAGGACCAGGTTCTGTACCAGGTTTGAAAGGGGTTTCCTGATTGCCCTGGAAGGGCTTCCCGAATGGGTGAGAGTTAATTAATTTTTAAATATCATTTTTAAATTTGTTGGATGATATGACTGTCCGTCCGTCCGTCCGTTCATTAATTCATTCATTCATTTTATTCCGCTGCTCCTACCCAGCGATGGCTCACAACAAAATAAAACAATAAAACCAGACAATAAGAAATCCTCTCCCACCCACCCCAAACCTCTCTCCAACCCCCACCCCCTTACCAAGCCACCACATTGCTGCCACAAAATGCCCAGAGAGATAAGGACAGGGGGACAAGGATATCAAAGGCTTTTATTATGAATGACTGGTATTCATGACAGGTATCCATGACTGGTATTCATGGTTGGATGCACACTTTTCTTGGATGCTTTAGGATGCTTAGGGCTGATCCTGCGTTGAGCAGGGGGTTGGACTAGATGGCCTGTATGGCCCCTTCCAGCTCTATGATTATGTGATTCTATGATTCTATGGCCTGTATGGCCCCTTCCAACTCTATGATTCTATGATTCTGTGGCCTGTATGCCCCCTTCCAACTCTATGATTCTATGATTCTATGGCCTGTATGGCCCCTTCCAACTCTATGATTCTATGACAGAAGTTTGGCCTCATTTCCATGTTTGTTGAGGCCCATTTCCATGTTGGCCATTCTAAGCAGCGTCCCCATCACAATATAAGAGCTGGGTCTAAAGACTTCACATCTACTCGTTGTAAAGGGTAGCAGAGAGCCAGTGTGGTGTGGTGGTTAAGAGTGGCAGCTTCTAATCTCTGGAGCCAGGTTTGAGTCCTGGCAGCCTGCTGGGTGACCTTGGGCCAGTCACAGTTCTGATAGTGGTGTTCTGACTGAGCAATTCTGTCAGAGCTCTCTCAGCCCCCCCCCCCCTCCCAAGGTGTCTGTTGTGGGGAGAGGAAGGGAAGGCAATTATATGATGCTTTGAGACTCCTTCAGGTAGAGAAAAGCTGCATATAAGAACCAAATTTTCTTCTTCAGTAATCTCAGGGCTCTCTCAGCCTCACCTCCCTCACAGGGTGTCTGTTGTGGGGAGAGGAAAGGGAAGGCGAATGTAAGCCACTTTGAGACTCCTTTGAGTAGAGAAAAGCAGCATATAAGAACCAACTCTTCTTCTTCAGTAATCTCAGGGCTCTCCCAGCCTCCCCTCCCTCACAGGGTGCCTGTTGTGGGGAGAGGAAAGGGAAGGTAATTGTAAGCCGCTTTGAGACTCCTTCGGGCAGTGAAAAGCAGGGTAGAAAAACCGATTCTTCTTCTGCCTTACAAAACACTAGAGCTGCCAACTCTGAGATGGGAAATACCTGGAGAATTTGGGAATGGGGTTTAGGGAGGGGAGGGGATGGATTTCAAGGGGGCATAATTTCCTAGTCCCCACCTTCCAAAGTAGCTATTTCTTCCAGGTATTTTTGGAACATTGTCCTTTATTGGAATAGATAGTTGTTTGCCTTCACCAGCCTGAGACTCATTTCTTCTTCTTGTTTCACGGCTGACGGGTCTATACCGGTTGAACACCTGGAAGAAGGCAGTCCTATAATACGAGTCATGTCTTTTCTTGGCTTAAGAGTTTGCTCCTTAGATCTTTTGATTAGGAAAGTAGCTAAACTTGTGTTCTCTCCTGCCCTTAATCTTGCCTTCTGTGCTCCATATGCATCCTGAATTAAAACCAAAAAGCACTATCAGGACTTCTTCCCATAGAAATGGGTCATTTTCTGCTTGTTTGGTACCTCTAAATATATATGTAGGTGTTTGTCATGGAGTTTTTCCAGTCATTTGGTCGAGTTCATCAGCAAATGTCACAAAATGGGCTCCGTGTATGGGAAATCTCTGTCACCCCCAAAGAGAAATTGTGAATTCCTTGGAACAATTCAGTTTGTTGTGCAGGGGTTGGACTAGATGACCCTGGAGGCCCCTTCCAACTCTGTGATTTTAGATTAAGGGCGTGGCAGACAGGAAGACAGGCAAGCCTATTTCTGATCTTGTCCTTTTGTTTTTTTCAGGACCAAGAAGAAAATAAAGGAGCTACGAGTTGGCCAGAGTTCTACATCGATCAGCTTAACTCCATGGCGGCTGTAAGTGGAGTTTTCAAAGACTGCTTTTTAAAAGCTTACATTTAAAAAAATTATATAAGCGTTTTGAGCATGAAGGGCAGGATTACACATAAAACTCTGAGGTGCCATGCCTTGGCAAATCCCAAATTCAGGAGGTGGGGAAACTGAATACTGTGAAATGTATACATTTGTTTGATTTTTGAAGGCGGGTTTGTGGCTTGTGAATCCACAAGCTATCCAATAGCACAGAATCCTTCTCGGTCCAGAGGAAACTGATTTCACAGTTCTTCAGCAGGCATGATCCACCCTGTGGGGTCCCCAACCTTTTTTGAAGCAGTGGACAATTGTGGACTTGCGGTGGTAACAGCCACAAGATGCCTGCCACAGGTGTGGCCAGCTGACATCACTTCCACAGATCCTGGAAGCCTGAAAAATCATTCCAGGGTCTCTTCCAAGGTGAAAAGGTTGAAAAAGGCCAAAGCAGATGCCCAGCCCTTAGAAAGGCCCATTGTGTGCAGCTGGCTTGCAGCTTGTATGTCTTAAGAATTTATTTAAAGCAGCGGTTCTCAGGCTTTACTTCACCGTGACCTCAAATTCAGCGGCGGCTGGTGCAGTGGCAACAGCAGTGCATGTGCGTGCAGCGTGTGCATGCATGCGTGTGTGCGTGCGCAGTTTGTGTATGCATGTACGTACTCGTGCATATAACAATCGAGGTGCATAGAGGAGGCCATTGCCATGGCTCTACCCACTTCTGCTGGCTGCCCTCTGCCGCCACCTCCACACGCCACACACCGCTGGGCAACCTGGTGGGCATCCTGGCGACCCCAGGGAAGGGGCCAAGCGACCCCAAATGCGGTCGCAACCGCAAGGTTTAGAACCGCTGCTTTAAGGGCTGCCTGCTCCAGGTGGGGAAACTCTGGGAGATTTGGGGGCGGAGCCTAGGGAGGACAGGGACCTCTGGGGGGTACAGGGTCCTAGAGCCCACCCTCCAGAGCAGCGAATAACAAAAGAGGGAACAAAATAACCCAACCTGTATGGACAAGCTAGGCACCTTAGAGGTTGAACAGCAGAATATACTAAATGTGAAAATGCAAATATTTATTACTATTCGTGTGCATATGTTAAGATTTTAAATTTAAAAAATGCAATCATACAGTAATGCACAGATCCAATACATATTGGTACATGGACAGAGGGACCTCATACAAAGGATCATACACCATTTCGGCCCCTCTTGGGGTCTTCCTCAGTGGTCCGATATTAGAATGCATTTATTCCATGTTGCAATAGGAACTATTATAAGTTGGTAAAAAAATTCAAGTAAGAGGCTCCTACTAGTAAAAAAAAAATGTCTCTCTAGGAGCCCCCCCCCATGGAAAATTTTCCAAAAATTACTTTCATGTTATTGCCCTCTCTTAGCCTAAGTGCGCCTCTTGTGGCACACAGTGATAAGCGGCAGAAATGCTGTCTGAAGCTGTCTGCCCATGAGGTTGGGAGTTCGATCCCAGCAGCTAGCTCAAGGCTGACTCAGCCTCCCATCCTTCCGAGGTCGATAAAATGAGTACCCAGCTTGCTGGGGGGTAAATGGTAATGACTGGGGAAGGCACTGGCAAACCACCCCGTATTGAGTCTGCCATGAAAACGCCAGAGGGAGTCACCCCAAGGGTCAGACATGACTCGGTGCTTGCACAGGGGATACCTTTACCTTTAGCCTGAGTGCACTCTCATTTGTCTTGACTAATGATGCCCCTTTCCTCCAGGGGAACTGATCTCTGCAGTCTGGAGAGGAGCTGTCATTCCAGGGGATTCCCACGCCCCGTCTGGAGGCTGGCATCCCTGAGTCCCCCCTCCCAAGCAGCCCTTTCCTCCAAGGGAACTGATCTCTGCAGTCTGGAGAGGAGCTGTCATTCCAGGGGATTCCCACGCCCCGTCTGGAGGCTGGCATCCCTGAGTCCCCCCTCCCAAGCAGCCCTTTCCTCCAGGGGAACTGATCTCTGCAGTCTGGAGAGGAGCTGTCATTCCAGGGGCTCCCCAGGCCCTGCCTGGAGGCTGGCATCCCTCAGTCCCCCCTACCAAGCAGCCCTTTCCTCCAGGGGAACTGATCTCTGCAGTCTGGAGAGGAGCTGTCATTCCAGGGGCTCCCCAGGCCCCTCCTGGAGGCTGGCATCCGGAGCTGCGTATTTGCAGAATCCCCCTACAAGAGGCACCCAGCCTTGCTTACAAGTGGGTCTACTCCAGCGGTGGCCCAGATAAAGCGCTCCGGGTTCCTAGACATATTCCAGGCCGCAATTTGTGCTGGAGAGGGCAGGCTGGGCTGGGCTCCTTTCTTCCAGCTGTCCAAGCAAGGGCGGGGTGGCACGGTGCCAGGGCGTGTGTTTGCCGAAGGGAGGGGAGGATTAGTTTCTGCAAACCCTCCTAACGGCTTCAACAAGAGCCCCTTGATCAAAGACAACAGACGCAGCTTGTCTCAAGAGCCCTGATTTATAGGCCCTTGGCCCGGGGTTACTTGGTTACGCCAACAGGAGTGAGTCCCGTCCCCCCACCCAGGGCCGGCTGGAATTTTTACGAGGGTCATGTTGGGTTTTCCTTGCAAGCTTAGTGTCTTTGCGGCATTTGATCAGAAGACAGAGCAGGAACCGTAAACCTGCAGGACTGCCTCATGCCTTCCGGGTGGGGGGTCCGGGACCACGGAATGCCCACGGATGTTTTGAAGAGGAAAGCTGCCATTTAGACTCACCAGCTTGCTGCATCATGGATTCTGTTCCAGGAGGGTGAAGAACCAGCTTGGTGTAGTGGTTAGGAGTGCGGACTTCTAATCTGGTGAGGCAGGATCGATTCTGCGCTCCCCCACATGCAGCCAGCTGGGTGACCTTGGGCTCCTCACGGCACTGATAAAACTGTTCTGACAGAGCTATGATATCAGGGCTCTCTCAGCCTCACCCATCCCACAGGGTGTCTGTTGTGGGGAGAGGAAGGGAAGGCCCTTTGAGACTCCTTTGGGTAGAGAAAAGTGGCATATAAGAACCAACTCCTCTTCTTCTTCAGTAATATCAGGGCTCTCTCAGCCTCCCCTCCCTCACAGGATGTCTGTTGTTTTCTTGGCAGACTCAATATGGGGTGGTTTGTCAGTGCCTTCCCCAGTCATTGCCGTTTACCCCCCAGCAAGCTGGGTACTCATTTTACCGACCTTGGAAGGCTGGAAGGCTGAGTCAACCTTGAGCCGGCTGCTGGGATTGAACTCCCAGCCTCATGGGCAGAGCTTCAAACAGCATGTCGCTGCCTTACCACTCTGCGCCACAAGAGGCTCCATCAGGGGATACGATGCCCTAATAGAGACCTTTCCTGGAGTCCTCTTGGTGTAGTGGTCAAGAGCAGAGGACTCTAACCTGGAGAACCAGGTTTTATTCCCCACTCCTCTTCCACATGCAGCCAGCTGGGCGCCCTTCGGTTAGTCACAGGGCTGGTCTCACAGAGCAGTTCTCTCAGAGCTCTACCCATCTTACAGGGTTTCTGTTGCGTAGAGAGGAAGGGAAAGGAATTTGTAAGCTGCTCCTTCGGGTAGTATAAAGCAGGGTATTAAAACCCAGTTCTTCTCCTCCAGTCTACATTTGGAGTGCTACCGGCTGGATAAGAGCCTTGAATGGGCCAGTTCCGGCCCCTGGGTCAGATGTTTGACATGCCTGTCACAGACCCATTATGCACGGTGGCAGATACTCCGTGCCACTGCGGCGGGGCAAAAAGCCCCACCGTCCCCCGTGTATGCATAGGGGTGGAGCTCTGCCTGCTGTCCCAGCGCAATGGCCCCGTGCAGGCTATGCGGGGCCAGGTGCGCAGGAAAGAGGTGGCAGTGGCTGGGGGGAGGGGGATTAGGGGCAGGGGTCCCCCACTGCAGGATGGTGGGGACCAGTATGCTGCTCTCCCACAATGGTGGGGACGGGGGTCGCCGCTGTCTTCTCCGCGGAGCCAGCAGAGGGGAGGAGGAGCCAGGGGGAGGAGCCAGGCCGAAAGCCCAGCTCCTCCGATTATGCATGGGACTCAGGTGGCTGGGCCCTCACTTGTGCCCTCAGGAGTCCTTGGACTCCGGAAGAACCCACGTTTCATTAACGCGGGTCTTCTGAGGGCCTGGGCCGGGACACGCCCATGCTGGCAGCAACGTGCATTATTGGGGATTTTCCCCAAAGCTCTGCCACCGACAACACGGCATTCCAGCCTCTGCACAATGGGTCACAGAGTCCACCCTTCAAAGCATCCATTTTCTCGAGGGGAACAGCTCTGTCCTGATAATATCAGATCCAACACAGTTCCGGGGGATTCTAAGATCTCCCCTGGAGGCTGGCATCTCTGCCTTCCAACAGGGATCTGGAAACTTCACCTAGCTCTTGTTTTAAGCACTTTTTAAAAGTGCAAATTCCCATGGGAGCGCTGCATGTCAGTCTGCTGCCATAAATAAACAAACGGAGTCTAGTAACGCTTTTTATCAAGGCTATGGTCTTCCCAGTTGCAATGTATGGCTGCGAAAGTTGGACCATAAGGAAGGCCGAGCGTCAAAGAATCGAGGCTTTTGAACTCTGGTGCTGGAGAAGACTCTTGCGAGTCCCTTGGACTGCAAGGCGAACAAACCGGTCAGTCCTAGAGGAGATCAGCCCTGACTGCTCCTTAGAAGGCCAGATCCTGAAGCTGAAACTCAAATACTTTGGCCCCCTCATGAGAAGGAAGGACTCCCTGGAGAAGAGCCTGATGCTGGGAGCAATTGAGGGCAAAAGAAGAAGGGGACGACAGAGAATGAGGTGGCTGGATGGAGTCCCTGAAGCAGTCGGTGCAAACTTAAATGGACTCCGGGGTATGGTAGAGGACAGGAAGGCCTGGAGGATCATTGTCCAGGGGGTCGCAATGGGTCGGACACGACTTCACAACTAACAACAACAACAACAACAACAACAACAACAACATAATGATGCTGGGGAGCAGCCAGATGATTTGGAGAACTTCTGTTTGCTAGCTTGCTTAATACATTACATGGTGCAAAGTAAAATCTGAATAATTACACAAATGGTATTGTGCAACTTCTCTTCTTTTCTGCCTCCCTTTCCCATCGCTATCGTTATTTCTTTTTAAAAATAAAATTACATTTTTGAAAAGGACAGAACCTCTGAACAAGTGCAAAAGCGACCCCCCCCCTTTTTTTTTAATGGGGTTGGAGAGAGAGAGAGACAGCCCAATTTTGGACTACAGGGAAGACTTCCAATTGAGAGGGATTTCATTCTATGTCTGTGAGTGGCGATGCCTGCCTTATATAAATAAAAGCGTCAGCCCAGATACGCATCTCACGGTGAACAAGAGCCCTGGGCTGTCACAGCAGGGACTTCACCTGCTACACAAACCCGGAATCACAGCTCGAGTTACGCACCCGCAAGTCACATGCTGGATCAGCGCATAGGCTCTCAGAGCAGGACATTGGTTCCCATGTGACAGATGAACAGAGGTGATGTTTTGCCATGACCTGCCTCAGTGTGGAGATGAAACTGAAATGGAGCTCACCTGGGCCATTCAGGTGATTTTCCATCATTATAGATGGTTTACTTCTGATCTAAGTAGACCATCTATACTGATGGAACGTCATAGCCAACGTCTGGCAACCCCATAGGGATGAACAGAATTGGTTTCACCCTCTTGCACAGCAACCCTGGAGAGGAAGGGAAAGGGGTTTGTAAGCTGCTCCTTCAGTTAGTATAAAGCAGGGTATAAAACCCCTGGAGTTCCTTGGCAGACTTTCCTCCAAACACCAACAGGGACAACTCTATCTTCCCAGATCTGACACGATCAAGCCAGCTTGGACCATCTAGGTCAGGGTGTAGCATCTCTAGCTAGGCTCATTTCAGGTGCAGAAATTAGGCTGCCTGAACACCCTCCCTGTACGTGAGCGTTCGAGGGATGAACCTTTTCTTGGTGCTGTCGGAATGTGCAAGATGTGCAGTGCGCAGTGTGCATGATTGAACAGCATGCGATGAATATTCTACGGGGGCATCGACGGAGGAGATGTATCGTTAGCATACTCAGATTAGAAACTTCCTGTTATTTTTCAAATAATCTCCACTTGTGTCATGATTAGCTCACTGGGAGACCTCTTGCTCTTTTGAGCACACGTCCTCCCTGTTTGCCTTCAAATGCAAAAGAACAGTTAATCAGTTAAGCAGATAGAACTCTCTCTCTCTCTCTCTCTCACTCTCTCTCCCCCTCTCTCTCCCTCCCTCCCTCTCCCTCTCCTCTCTTCCATTGTTGTTTCACATCTTAATAAAGCTATTTATTCTTTAAGCCAATGGCACTTCTTTGCATTTTAAAACTCTGTCAACACTTAACGTCCTCGGCTGCAGCATG
Organism: Paroedura picta; assembly: GCF_049243985.1. Lineage (NCBI taxonomy): Eukaryota > Metazoa > Chordata > Lepidosauria > Squamata > Gekkonidae > Paroedura > Paroedura picta. Next base: position 178,485,049 of record NC_135370.1, on the reverse strand, counting down.
CTGGCTTGTGAAATATTTTAATTGATCTCCCCCCGCGCTTTGGGTGAAAATCTGGACCTTGTTTGCAAAATTGCGTCCTTCTGATGTGGACGGCGTTCTGCTGGAGCCGCAAAATGCCTCGCAAATGTTCACGGTCCGGGTTGTACATAAAACACTTGGACTGCGCTCGGCAGAGAACCTTGCCCCCAATGAATTTTTACGGTGGATGGCTGGCGTGGAAAAATGACATCACTCGTTAAACATTTCTGCAGGGCAGTTTCCTCCTCTAACCGTCCCAGTGACAGCTGTCCAACCGCATCACCATCTCCGAGGGCTTCAGCGGGGACAGGGAGAACTTCTTTCCTCCCACCCGCCCCCCCAAGAAATCACCTGATCAGGGGATGGAAGAACCTTCTGTATAAGGACAGCATGCAGAGTCTGGGACTTTTCAAGTCTGGGACTGATCAAAAGTGATGATTTAAGGGAAGACCTGATGGAGATTTAGACATTTTTGCAGGGGACAGAGAGAGTTGGCAAAGAGATCATTTTCTCCCTCTCCAGAATTCTAGAACTCAAGTGCATCCAATGAAGCCATAGAATCATAGAGTTGGAAGGGGCCAGACAGGCCATCTAGTCCAACCCCCTGCTCAACGCAGGATCAGCCCTAAGCATCCTAAAGCATCCAAGAAAAGTGTGTATCCAACCTTTGCTTGAAGACTGCCAGTGAGGGGGAGCTCACCACCTCCTTAGGCAGCCTATTCCACTGCTGAACTAGACTCACAGAATCCTAGAGTGGGAAGGGGCCATGCAGGCCATATAGTCCCACCCCCTGCTCAGTGCTGGATCAGCCTCCAGCATCCAGGAGAAGGATCTGTCCAGCCGCTGCTTGAAGACGGCCAGTGAGGGGGAGCTCCCCACCTCCTGAGGCAGCCCCTTCCACTGCTGAACTAGACTCCTAGAATCCTAGAGTTGGAAGGGACCAACCAGGCCATCTAGTCCAACCCCCTGCTCAACGCAGGATATAGAATCATAGAGTTGGAAGCGGCCATACAGGCCATCTAGTCCAACCCCCTGCTCAACGCAGGATATAGAATCATAGGGTTGGAAGGGGCCATACAGGCCATCTAGTCCAACCCTCTGCTCAACACAGGATCAGCCCTAAGCATCCTAAAGCATCCAAGAACCCAGTGGGCAGGAGAATCAGGACAGACAGACAAAAAGAAATACTTTATGTGGAGAGTGATTAAAATGAGTAATTTGCTGCCGGAAGGCTCTTCTGAAGTTCTTTTAAAGACCTAGGCATCTGTGCCCTATTGTTGGCCCTCCAGAGGAATTGGTTGGCCAGTGAGAGAAAGGATGCTGGACTGGATGGACCCCTGGTCTGACCCAGCAGGGCTCTTCTGGTGCTCGTAGGAAGGCCTCGGCCTCTCTGCCCTGTTGCTGGCCCTCCAGAGGAACTGGCTGGCCCCTGTGTGAGACAGGAGGCTGGACTGGATGGACCCCTGGTCTGATCCAGCAGGGCTCTCCTGATGTCCTTAGGAAGGCCTCAGCCTCTCTGCCCTGTTGTTGGCCCTCCAGAGGAACTGGCTGGCCACTGTGTGAGACAGGAGGCTGGACTGGATGGACCCCTGGTCTGAGGAACTGGCTGGCCCCTTTGTGAGACAGGAGGCTGGACTGGATGGACCCCTGGTCTGACCCAGCAGGGCTCCCCTGATGTTCTTAGGAAGGCCTCGGCCTCTCTGCCCTGTTGCTGGCCCCCCAGAGGAACTGGCTGGCCCCTGTGTGAGACAGGAGGCTGGACTGGATGGACCCCTGGTCTGACCCAGCAGGGCTCTCCTGATGTTCTTAGGAAGGCCTCAGCCTCTCTGTCCTGTTGTTGGCCCTCCAGAGGATCTGGCTGGCCCCTGTGTGAGACAGGAGGCTGGACTAGATGGACCCCTGGTCTGACCCAGCAGGGCTCTCCTGATGCTCTTAGGAAGGCCTCGGCCTCTCTGCCCTGTAGTTGGCCCTCCAGAGGAACTGGCTGGCCCCTGTGTGAGACAGGAGGCTGGACTGGATGGACCCCTGGTCTGACCCAGCAGGGCTCTCCTGATGTCCTTAGGAAGGCCTCGGCCTCTCTGCCCTGTTGCTGGCCCTCCAGAGGAACTGGCTGGCCCCTGTGTGAGACAGGAGGCTGGACTGGATGGACCCCTGGTCTGACCCAGCAGGGCTCTCCTGATGCTCTTAGGAAGGCCTCGGCCTCTCTGCCCTGTTGCTGGCCCTCCAGAGGAACTGGCTGGCCCCTGTGTGAGACAGGAGGCTGGACTGGATGGACCCCTGGTCTGACCCAGCAGGGCTCTTCTGATGCTCTTAGGAAGGCCTCGGCCTCTCTGCCCTGTTGCTGGCCCTCCAGAGGAACTGGCTGGCCCCTGTGTGAGACAGGAGGCTGGACTGGATGGACCCCTGGTCTGACCCAGCAGGGCTCTCCTGATGCTCTTAGGAAGGCCTCGGCCTCTCTGCCCTGTTGCTGGCCCTCCAGAGGAACTGGCTGGCCCCTGTGTGAGACAGGAGGCTGGACTGGATGGACCCCTGGTCTGACCCAGCAGGGCTCTTCTGATGTCCTTAGGAAGGCCTCGGCCTCTCTGCCCTGTTGCTGGCCCTCCAGAGGAACTGGCTGGCCCCTGTGTGAGACAGGAGGCTGGACTAGATGGACCCCTAGTCTGACCCATCAGGGCTCTTCTGGTGCTCTTAGGAAGGCTGAGGCCTTCATAGGAACATCAGAAGAGCCCTGCTGGATCAGGCCAGAGGTCCATCTAGTCCAGCATCTTGTCCCACACAGTGGACAGCTAGTTCCTCAGGGCAGCCAGTCATAGGGCATAGAGACCAAGTGTTTCTTTGTGTCTGTCCCAAATCTACACCTCAGTTAGATCACCAGTGATCATTTGGACATCTGTCTCACAGTTACCTGTGTTTTCTGGCCACAGCTTTCCAAGGTCATCTTCACCTCTGCTATTTGATATCCTCCTGAGCTGGATTTGAACCCAGGGCCTTTTAATCTCAAACATAGCCCACCCCTATGACCTAGACCAGGGGTAGTCAAACTGCGGCCCTCCAGATGTCCATGGACTACAATTCCCATGAGCCCCCTGCCAGCATTTGCTGGCAGGGAGCTCATGGGAATTGTAGCCCATGGACATCTGGAGGGCCGCAGTTTGGCTACCCCTGACCTAGACCCTTGGTAATTTCCTGTTGATTCTGGACCACTGTGAGCTACTTGCCGGCAACTTGGCCTTAACTGAATTGTTGTGGGTTTTTTTGCCCTCCTTACCTTTGCAGAGAAAATCGTTGATCGCTTTGGAAAAAGAAGATGAGGAAGAGAGGAACAAAACAATAGAAAGCTTGAAGACCGCATTGAGGACCAAGCCAATGAGGTAAATGCTCTTTGTTCAGGTATCAGAAGCCTTCCTCCCTGTCTCCTGCATATTGATTTATTTGCCCATCCCTCATAATAATTTATTATCTGCCGCTCTTGGGCCAGCCCGCTTGCAGTAGGGCACAACAGGTAAAGACATAATAACAATAACAATATCCAGATCTAACCCCCCCCCCCCTGCAAAAAAAAAAAGATTATATTCAACTCAACAGACCCACCCCAGCCCATTTAGGCTGATGTTTGGACGGGGGACCCAACAGATCTGCCTACCCTGGCCTTAACCAAACGCCTGGCGGAAGAGCTCCCTCTTGCAGGCCCTGCGGAACTGCGACAGCTCCAACAGGGCCCTCAGCTCTTCCGGGAGCTCATTCCACCAGGTGGGGGCCGGGACCAAAAAGGCCCTGGCCCTGGTCGAGGACAGGCGCAGTTCCTGCAGGCCAGGGATCACCAGCCTGTTAGAATTATCACAGCGAAGGGCTCTGCAGGGGGCAGAGAAAGTTAGACCAGCCCCTCAGATACTCTGGGCCCAGATTGCAGGTGGCCTTGAAAATTAACACCAAAAACTTGAATTAGCGTATAGGTAATAAAATAGCCAACAGATGTGAGAACGTGATTGGAGTCCTGTCTCCATTCATGCTTTGACCCAATATTCCTTTGAGTAATTGTTTTTCTTAAGTTAAAAAAACAAACTTTTCGTGCTTCCGCTCATGAACGGCTTTGGCGGAACACTCTCCAGAGACGCATTTCATCCATCCGACTGGCCCGCTGGCCGATCTCTTCAGTCCCTTGTGTGGCGCCACGGATCAGTTGCGTACATTGTTAACGCAGCATAATACACCGTGCGGCTGTGGGTCTGATTTGCAAGATGTTTGGCTCCCCCACAGACAAACACACACATCCAGAGCTGTGGATGCTCCTTTGAAGGCGGGGAAAGGAGACTGGCGTTGAAGAGCATTGTGCAAATCAAGGATGTTTGCACAGATTTGCGTGCTTTGCCTAATTTATTCCGCATCTGCCGGCCCTGAATGGAGTCGTGCAGGCAACGGAAAGCCCGCCACTTTGCTGCCGGTTGTTCCGGCTGGCACCTTGCCAGCTGCCGGGGATTGTCTGGTGTCGCTCAACCGTGCCGGAGCTTTTCTTCATGGCCGCGGGGGCCCCTGACCGGATGGGTGTTGGGAGTTTGTGCACGAAAGCCGTTCTTAGCAGGCTGTCGTGTTTGGGGTCTGCTGCCGAAATTTGTAGTCTGGGGATGCCTGATGCACTGCTGCATGGAGTTACGTCACACAATGAGCTTCGATGGGAATAATTTAAGGCCATTTGTGGAATGGGCCCAGCGCATCTGAGGGCACACTTCTCTAAGTATTTTCCCCAAAGAGCATTGCGTATAGTGGATCCAGCATGCTGGTGGTCCCCGACCCTTGGGAGGTGTGCCTGGCCTCGACCACGGCCAAGGCCTTTTCAGTCCTGGCTCCTTTCTGGTGGAATGAGCTCCCGGAGGAGACACAGGTCCTGTTGGAGCTTACTCAGTTCCACAGGGCCTGTAAAATGGAGAACTTCCACTGGGCACTTGGTTAAGGCTGGGCCCCCAGGAACATCTAAGAACCTCCCCTCTCCCCATTGAAACACCATCTAGCTCTGGCAACGAATGGGGAAAGGATGTGGGTGCTATAATAATCCACGGGACATTGATTTTTAAAGAATTTTCACAATATTTATAGAGTTGTTTTAACTATGTCGATTTTAACTGAGACGGCTGGGCCAAGAGGGGCAGTCCTAAAGTCCAATGACAAACAAATAGATAATAAAATAATATTAAAATAATCCTGCAATGGATCAGTGCTCTGGCGTGGAAGTTTTTGCCGTGCTGTATTTTATGATGAAAAATTTCCTGCCCTAAGTGTGTCGGCACGGTTGATGCATGGTTGCCGGGGCTTTCGTGCTGCAAATCAGTCAGATCACATCGGCTGAACATGAGGCATGAAGCGTGGACAGGACGTTGGCAGACCCATTGCAGTGTAGTGGTTAAGAGTGGCAAACTCTAATATGGAGAACCGGGTTTGATTCTCCACTCCTCCACACGCAGCCAGCTGGATGACCTTGGGCTAGTCACAGTTCTCCTGCAGAGCAGTTCTCTTAGAGCTCTCTGAGTTCCACCCAACTCATAGGGTGTCTGTTTTTGGGGGGAGGGAAGGAAAGGCTTTCGTAAGCCGCTTTTGGGACTCCTTCCGGTAGTGACAAGAGGGATATGAATAAGGAGGTCTTCTCTTCCGGGCCAAACAGACCAAGCTCCCCCAACCCTTCCTCATACATCTTGGTCTCCAAACCCCTCACCATCTTGGTTGCCCTCCTCCGGACACGCTCCATATTTCTAACCTTGTCGTATTTGTCAGGTTTGTAACCAGATTCATTGACCTGGATGGCCTGACGTGCATCCTGAACTTCCTGAGGAGCATGGACTATGAGACCTCGGAGTCTCGGATACACACCTCCCTCATCGGATGCATCAAGGCACTGATGAACAACTCTCTCGGGAGAGCTCACGTCCTGGCTCACTCGGAGAGCATCAACGTCATCGCTCAGAGCCTGAGCACGGAGAACATCAAAACCAAGGTGGCTGTGCTGGAAATCATGGGCGCTGTGTGCCTAGTTCCCGGCGGTCACAAGAAGGTGCTGGAGGCCATGGTGCATTACCAAAAATACGCCAGCGAAAGGACTCGCTTTCAGGTATGTAGTGCCACACGTCTGCGTGGCATTTCTGACATTTGTCTCTGTTTGGCTGGAGTGGTGAGGATTCTTTGGGGAGAGGGGATTGTGGTTTTAAGAAGCTTAAATTCCCAAGGTCTACTTGTATATTTTGGGCCCATTGTTGACTTTAGTCAAACAGGCTTTGCAGGTTTCTGAAGCAACATAAAAACCTGCAGGACCTGTTTAGTAGAGGCAAAAATGGCCTGGATGGACACATAATTGTGAGCAGGCTATCTTCTGTTTTGTGGAGTGAAACCCAGTGTCTTTCACACACACACACACACTCTTACCCTGTCTATTCTCAATTTCTCTAATTGCAGAAGTGAGCGTTTTGAGGCTTCTTTTATGTTCTTGACATCGCTTATGGAGTCACCATAGGTTGGGTGTGACTTGATAGCAAAAAAGCTAACAAACCTAGAATCACAGAATCATAGAGTTGAAAGGGGCCTCCTGAGCCATCTAGTCCAACCCCCTGCACTACGCAGGACACTCCCAACCCTCTCGCTTATCCACTGTCACCTGCCACCCCCTTGAACCTTCACAGAATCAGCCTCTCCGTCAGATGGCTCTCCAGCCTCTGCTTAAAAATCTCGAAAGATGGAGAACCCACCACCTCCCGAGGAAGCCGCTCTAACTGTCAGGAACTTCTTCCGGATGTTTAGACAGAATTTCTTTTGAATTAATTTCATCCCATTGGTTCTGGTCCATCCCTTTAACTATGCAGATTCATGATCTGTCCAGAGATTTTTCTTTCTGTCCTTTTTCATCAGTGTGATGCACTGGATTTGGGTCTTTTAACATGGGGATGTGTGTTGGTTCTGGCAGAGCTGAACATGCACATACGAAAGGCTCATCCCCATTTTCACTGCTCTGCCTGTGTTGTCCCTGATTTTTCCTTTGCCTCCGTTGTATATTCCCCAGACGTTAATAAACGACCTGGACAGAAGCACGGGGCGCTATCGAGATGAAGTGAGCCTCAAGACGGCCATCATGTCCTTCATCAACGCGGTCCTGAGTCAAGGCGCAGGAGTGGTGAGTTGGGCAGGCGACGGGGAGAGAGGCTTTGACTGGATTTGCTGTTTGCCGGACATGGGATGCATGCAAGGTGCAGCCTTCTCCCCTTAGGACTGGGGCCACTATTAGACCAGCTTTGATTCCGTGGGCCCCCTTGACGTCATCCAAACTTTCCATCAGCCCTCCTAGTCCCATCCAAGGGGCTCTTGTAGGATGCAGAATCATAGAATCATAGAGTTGGAAGGGACCTCCTGGGTCATCTAGTCCAACCCCCTGCACTACACAGGACACTCCCAACCCTATCGCTCATCTACTGTCACCTGCCACCCCCTTGAACCTTCACAGACTCAGCCTCTCCGTCAGATGGCTCTCCAGCCTCTGTTTAAGAATCTCCAAAGATAGAGAACCCACCACCTCCCAAGAAAGCCTGTTCCACTGAGAGATGCCCCCCTCCCAAAATGGCCAATGAGGGGCCTGGAGGCGGGGAAAGGAGAGGGCCCCAGGTGGGCTTGTCCTCAGCCCTGCTTCCCAACCATATTTGGCAAAATTGCGCCACTTCTGGGGTTTCTCAAAGCCTGAAAAATGTTTCAAGGGGTTCTCAAAGGTTAAAAAGTAGAGAAAGGCTGCCATAGAGGAAAATGTCCAAAGCAGCCATCTTCTCCAGAGGAACTGATCTTTGTTACCTGGAGTTGTCCTAGGGTACTCCCGTCAACAGGTGGAAGTTGAAGCAATGGAAAAACCCAAGAGAGATAATGAATTCTGACAAAAAAACAGAAAGCCCATCATAATAGTTTCCCACAGTAGTCGATTGTGACCTTAATCAAGCCTTCATCAGGAATAATAAGAACAATTATTTTACAGGCAATATTTCCATGCTCGTATAACAGTGAACACAGCATGTGAACACATCCACCTCACCTCTCCCATAGAGAAAATTCTTTGTAGGAGCTTCTGACATTCAAGCAAAACTATGCTCCACATTTCTTTATGGCACAATACAGGTCCTTACGATTAAGGGGGAAGGGTTCTAACTTGATTATCATCTTTCGTGCAGTTATAGATTTATCAAGTAGTTTCTCGTGGAAGAATGTCGTTTTCCTTTTCAAGGACTCATTAAACAGTTTTGAGCGTACTTTGCTAATTTTTGCCTCAAACGGTTTTCCCGTTGCTTCAGCCTGCACCGTTCGACCTCCTCCTTTTTCTCTTGCTTCTTCAACACATGGAGGTTGGCAGCCCTACGGATGTATCTTGTTAACTGTCTGTCCTGTAGCCTGGCATTCCTCTTACATTTTCCGCCTGCCCATGCCCCATATTGCCGTTCAGAGCCACCTCCCCTCCCCCAAAACTCTAGCCCCGCCGTTCTCAATTTTTTTTTTACCATTAAGAAACCCCAGAAACTTTCTTCAGGCTTTGAGAAACCTCAGAAGTGGCACAATCGTGCCAAATACAGTTGGGAAGCAGAGCTGTGGACACGCCCACCCAGGACCCCTCCTCTTCCCACCCCCTCCAGGCATTTTTATTATTATTATTTATTACATTTTTATCCCGCTGTTTCCAGACAAGCTGGCCTGCGGCAGCTTACAATACTAAAACACGACCCCATAAATACAAGCTAGAAACCAGAGGAAACAGAAAAAGAAGCAGTAATCCAGAACGATGACGGTCAGGTAATCCTAAACCCGTCTTCCTACGCTCTTATTCCCAGCTGTGTCCATCCAATGTAAGTCTGGGGGCACTGGTAGGCCCCCTCCCAGGGGTCCAGATCCTACAAGCACGGGGGGAGGACCCAATTTTATTGCCTGGTATGCAGCCCAGCCTCTACCAAAAGCCTGGCAGAAGAGTTCCGTCTTACAGGTTCTGCGGAAAGCTGACAATTCTGGCAGGGCCCTCTGCTCTTCCGGGAGCTCGTTCCACCAGGCAGGGCCCAGGACTGAAATCTCACCCGATAAATGTTTAACAAATCTTAAAAATAGATTAAAAATGAATTAACTCCCACCCATTCAGGAAACTCTTCCAGGGCTGTCTCACGGAATCCTAGTTGAGAAAGCCTGGCCTAGCCTATGTGTGAGCTGTTGATTTATACTGCGCTTGCGAGGGGCAGACCACCTAAAAGCGGCTTCTTCTTTGCTTCCAGGAAAGTCTGGACTTCAGACTCCATCTTAGATACGAATTTCTCATGCTCGGGATTCAGCCGGTCATAGACAAATTAAGGGAGCACGAAAATTCCACGCTAGATAGGTAAGTTTGAACTGTGCAGTTGATTTTCTTTCCTTTTCTGCTTTGCATCGGTTCCTTAGGCTCCCTTTCCCTTTCCTGCCAGGTTTTGTGCTTTCTAGGAATTTGAATTAGGCTAAACCTTTCCAATTACACTTAATAATCCTGCAGCTCTCCCAGAGGCAGTTAAACATAACGGCGGCTATTAGTCATTTTTATGTTGCAAAATACTGTAAAATATTTCTGCGTTGCCACCCTTAGAGGGGGGAGGAAATAACCATTCGTTTACTACTCCTATTTATGCCCATAACCGTTAGCCACTGGATTGTCCATCTCGGGTAAATTTGCCGTTTACAAAACACGAACAAAACAAAATGTTTGGATTTTGGATACCACCAGCATAATTCCCAAATAAGCACCCGGAGAAAATACACAGATGTATTCCCAGTAATGATTGCAACAGTATGCACTCCTCTAAATGAATTTCAGATACACAAAATGTAAAACACTGAATTTACACAAGATAGTATATATTCTAGATTGGGAAGTCCCCAGCCTTTGTGAGTCCCCGGACACATTTCGAGTTCTGACATGATACGGTAAGCGCTGCCCCAAAATGGCTGCCACAGGAGATGGAGCCCACTCCAAAATGGCTGCCACAGGAAATGGAATTAGCCACAAAATGGCTGCCAAAGGAGGTGGAGCTAGCCACAAAATGGCTGCCACGTTGTAGGACTCGAATTACAGAATTTAGGAAACAAAAGCCCTGCAAGGCTTCTGACTGGTGGCCAAATTGTGGCTCTCCAGATGCCCATGGACTACAGTTCCCATGAGCCCCTGCCAGCACAAGCTTGGATCACTGTAGTCCGTCAACATCTCTGGCCACACCTGTTCGAACTACAGCAAGCAGGTTCTGAAGAACACGGTCCATGGAGCAACAAAAACAAGGACATGTGTTGGTTCTGTGCTTCAAACATGAAATAAAGTTCATGCGGAAAAGCCTCTTCTTTTAATCCACTTAGGCCTTGTAAATAGGTAGAGACAGAATGTCTGGAATGAGGTCCTGTTTCGTGTTCTTCGTCAGATGCCTTGAATGGGTTAGTTGCTCCACATCGGAAACCACTTCCAATAAAACACAACCTAAGGAGTCTAATGAAGATGAAACTCAAATACTTTGGCCACCTCATGAGAAGGAAGGACTCCCTGGAGAAGAGCCTAATGCTGGGAGCGATCGAGGGCAGAAGAATAAGGGGACAATGACAGAGAATGAGGCGGCTGGATGGAGTCACTGAAGCAGTCGGTGCAAACTTAAATGGACTCCGGGGAAGGGTAGAGGACAGGAAGGCCTGGAGGGTCATTGTCCATGAGGTCACGATGGGTCGGACACGACTTCGCACATGACAACAACAAGGAGTCTAACTTGCCACAGCATAAAATCGTGCTCTTCTTTACAAGTTCTAACCAGAACTGAGAAATTCTGCTGTGTGCCCATGCAGTCTGGGCATGTACAAAAGCAGGTAAGGCCACACCTGGGCACACATCGGAAATTTCTTGGCAGCCTGAAAGAAGGGGACTGTTATCTGATAAATGAGCATTTTCCACCTGATCCATTTTGATTGATTTTGTCATTCTAAAAAAACAAGTCCCTATACTTTGTTTATTTTACTGGCTGCTGTGTGTCTCTTGCGTTTTATCCACACGTGTGTGAAACATTAGACCTCTGGAGAAGTGTGGGTCGAAATGCTTCAGGCTTTGTGTATGTTTTTAATATTAAAACAATGTTTTTAAAAGCCGCACACAATAAATGTCCGTATAATTTTATCAGCCATGGTCTAAGCTGCACAGACATTTCAGTGATAATTAGCAGGCCCAAATCCGAGGCCCAAATAAAAGTATGCTTGTAGTTTTGTTCGTTAGGCCTGCCAAGGGAAACCCTATTCACCGTTCCCTTCAGTAAAGAGATTGCTTGTTTGCAACGGATCTGCTTATTGGGGACTCGACAAGGGACGCTCTACAGTTGTACTGCCTAGCAATTTAACATTTTCTTTCTTTCTTTCTTTCTTCCTTCCTTCCTTCCTCCCTCCCTCCCTCCCTCCCTCCCTCCCTCCCTCCCTCCCTCCCTCCCTCCTTTCTTTCTTTCTTTCTTTCTTTCTTTCTTTCTTTCTTCCTTCCTTCCTTCCTTCCTTCCTTCCTTCCTTCCTTCCTTCCTTCCTTCCTTCCTTTCTTTCTTTCTTTCTTTCTCTCTCTCTCTCTCTCCCTCTCCCTCCCTCCCTCCCTCCCTCCTTCCTTCCTTCCTTCCTTCCTTCCTTCTTTCCTTCCTTCCTTCCTTCCTTCCTTCCTTTCTTCCTTCCTTCCTTCCTTCCTTCCTTTCTTTCTCTCTCTCTCTCCCTCTCCCTCCCTCCCTCCCTCCCTCCCTCCTTCCTTCCTTCCTTCCTTCCTTACTTACTTTCTTTCTTTCTCTCTCTCTCTCCCTCTCCCTCCCTCCCTCCCTCCCTCCTTCCTTCCTTCCTTCCTTCCTTCCTTCCTTTCTTTCTTTCTTCCTTCCTTCCTTCCTTCCTTTCTTTCTCTCTCTCTCTCCCTCTCCCTCCCTCCCTCCCTACCTCCCTCCTTCCTTCCGTCCTTCCTTCCTTCCTTCCTTTCTTTCTTTCTTTCTTTCTTTCTCTCTCTCTCTCTCTCTCTCTCCCTCTCCCTCCCTCCCTCCTTCCTTCCTTCCTTCCTTCCTTCCTTCCTTCCTTCCTTCCTTCCTTTCTTCCTTCCTTCCTTCCTTTCTTTCTTTCTTTCTTTCTTTCTTTCTTTCTTTCTTTCTTCCTTCCTTCCTTCCTTCCTTCCTTTCTTTCTCTCTCTCTCTCCCTCTCCCTCCCTCCCTCCCTCCTTCCTTCCTTCCTTCCGTCCTTTCTTCCTTCCTTCCTTCCTTCCTTCCTTCCTTCCTTTCTTTCTTTCTTTCTTTCTTTCTTTCTCTCTCTCTCTCTCCCTCTCCCTCCCTCCCTCCCTCCCTCCCTCCCTCCTTCCTTCCTTCTTTCCTTCCTTCCTTCCTTCCTTCCTTCCTTTCTTTCTTTCTTTCTTTCTTTCTTTCTTTCTCTCTCTCTCTCCCTCTCCCTCCCTCCCTCCCTCCCTCCCTCCTTCTTTCCTTCCTTCTTTCCTTCCTTCCTTCCTTCCTTCCTTCCTTCCTTCCTTCCTTCCTTCCTTCCTTCCTTCCTTCCTTCCTTTCTTTCTTTCTTCCTTCCTTCCTTCCTTCCTTCCTTCCTTCCTTCCTTCCTTCCTTCCTTTCTCTCTCCCTCTCCCTCTCCCTCTCCCTCTCTCCCTCCCTCCCTCCCTCCCTCCCTCCCGTCCTTCCTTCCTTCCTTCCTTCCTTCCTTCCTTCCTTCCTTCCTTCCTTCCTTCCTTTCTTTCTTTCTTTCTTTCTTTCTTTCTTTCTTTCTTTCTTTCTTTGTATTTTTATACCGCCTTTCCCTACGGCTCTGGGCGGTTTACATAAAACATTTTTGAACATTCACACAGAACACTATCAAAATCAAATAGAACAGTATAACAATTTTCAGTCTGTCTACAAAATGTATTGCGTATCGATAGTCAAGCACAGCTACGCTTTCATTTGCATTGTTTCTCCTTCTCTCCTGCCCTCCCCCAAAGGCATTTAGACTTTTTCGAGATGCTCCGGAATGAAGATGAGTTAGAGTTTGCCAAAAGATTTGAGCTGGTATGTATCCTAACCTGCGGGCTGTTTTTGTCAGAATCAGAATGTAAAAGGGAGGAGGTTGTTTGTTGGGAGCAGGAGAAAACGCCAGAAAAACCAAAATTAATTTTATTCGGACTCCGTAGTGCCTTTCCAGTCGCGAAACTTGGACACTGTGATACGGAAGGGAGGGGACCCTGTTGCTGTTGAGGCATAACTGGTGATCCTGGACAGGAGGCTGTGAGAAGGAGTGATTTTGGATGCCCATTGAGAAGCAGCAGCACCATTTCTTAAACCATTTCTGGAGCCAATCCAGCCTGTGGTATAGTCCACATTTTATGTAGCAAGCGTGAGGGCCACAATTCCATTGGCCCAGCGTTACAAATGAACCTGCCTGCATTTCCACTGAGCCGCAGCCCCTCCACGTCAAATATGAGCATAGGAAGCTGCTTAGGCTAAGTCAGATCACTGGTCTATCAAGGCCAGTCTTTCCCATCACCTGGTCCTCTTAACTGGAGATGCTGGTGATTGAACCTGGGACCTTCTGCGTAACAAGCTTAGGCTCTTCCACTGAGCCATGCCCCCCCCCCCCTGTCAATATGAACACAGGAAGCAGCTTATGTTATCAAGCAGCTTTTGGTCTATCAGTCTTTTCTATCACCTGGTCCTTCTAATTGGAGATGCTGGTGATTCAACCTGGGGCCTCTTCCACTGAGCCACGCCCCTTCCTATCAATATGAACACAGGAAGCAGCATATGCTAAGTCAGATCATTGGTCTATCAAGGTCAGTCTTTCCCATCCCCTCCTGCCTGGTCCTTCTAACTGGAGATGCTGGTGTTTGAACCTGGGACCTTCTGCATGCCAAGCAGAGGCTCTTCCACTGAGCCATGGCCTCGAACCTAATAAATATGAACACAGGAAGCTGCTTGTACCAAGTCAGATCTTTGGTCTATCAAGGTCAGTCTTTCCCATCCCCTCCTGCCTGGTCCTTCTAACTGGAGATGCTGGTGTTTGAACCTGGGACCTTCTGCATGCCAAGCAGAGGCTCTTCCACTGAGCCATGGCCTCGAACCTAATAAATATGAACACAGGAAGCTGCTTGTACCAAGTCAGATCTTTGGTCTATCAAGGTCAGTCTTTCCCATCCCCTCCTGTCTGGTCCTTCTAACTGGAGATGCTGGGGATTGAACCGGGGACTTTCTGCATGCCAAGCAGAGGCTCTTCCACTGAGCCATGCCCCTTCCCTTCACTCCAAAGTAGATGCATTGTGTGCCATCAGTGCTGTTGGCTGTACCTGGCATCCTGATGATAAAGCATACTCAGGATATTCTTATTTTATTTCCTCTGTTTCCCCATTGCTTGCAACCACAGGTCCACATAGACACAAAAAGCGCCACCCAGATGTTTGAGCTGACGAGGAAGAGGCTGACTCATACGGAGGCATACCCGCACTTTATGTCTATTCTTCACCACTGTCTCCAAATGCCTTGTGAGTAAAAGGGCATCTCTTTGAAACTATCCACGCACACTGAAGGCTGCGGGGTAAAGGAAGTTGTATGGCTCCTATACCCACGAACTCCCCCGATCTTTTTAAGATCTGAGAGGAAGAGGGTTGAAACACGAAGGGAAACAAGCGCAACTCCTACCAGGATGACTTCCACTCACAGGTCCCCAACCTTTTTTGAGCCTGCACACCTTTGGAATTTTGGGAGGGGATGGGGAGTCCAAGATGGCTTCTGCAGGAGGCGGAGCCAAATTCAAAATGGCGCCTGCAGGAAGCGGAGTCAAACGCAGTACCTAAAAATTACACAAGGGGGAACAAAAGGAAACGAAGGAGAGCCAGAGGGGGAGAGAAAAAGATTGGGGGATACAAAGTTAATGAAGGAAAGAAAGTTTTCTGTTTCTCCTGATTTTCCAGTGGCTGCAGCTGCTATTGTAGCTGTAGATATCCCTTTTGTTTGTGTGAAGACAGCCAATAACAGGGGCTGCATTAGGCAGAAGTCTTTCAGATCTGCTTGTCCCTTGGAGATGCCGGGGATTGAACCTGGGGCCTTCTGCGTGCCAAGCAGAGGCTCTGATAAGGAGCTATGGCCGCTCTCCATGGCTCTCTGGGGTCTCAGGCTGAGGTCTTTCACAAACATTATTGTTCTAAAGCTAATTCTATATCATCTTAATCATAGACTCATAGAGTTGGAAGGGACCTCCAGAGTCATCTAGTCCAACCCTTTTCAGGATACAGGAAAGTCATAACTATCTGCTCATCCACAATGACCCCAATTCCATGCCCAGATGATACTCCTCCCGTCCCCCAAACCAGAATCCCTGGCCAGTCTGGCCTGGACAAAATTTGCTTCCTGATCCCAAATTGCTGATCAGCTTTCCCTGGGCATGCAAGAAGGGGCCACAAGGGCCAAGCTCAGACACAGTCCCTTCTGCCCAACTGCTCTTCTTTAAAAACCGTCTGCTTTTCTGTTGGCCCCTGTACAGGGAGTCTGACTACAGTGTGAATTGTGTTGTGTAAAGAGCATTCACATGTCCAGGGACAGAATAGTCTTTTGGTCGTCTTCATTTTTCTTTTTAATGGACAATGAACACCTACTTCTATTACTAAGGACAGTGTCATTCATATTGCCTTGCTGGGTAGCTTTTTGGAATTGAGTCGCCAGAAGTTCAGAGCACTGAATGCATTCATTCATTCATTCATTCATTCATTCATTCATTCATGCTTTAGGATGCTTAGGGCTGATCCTACATTGAGCAAGGGATTGAACTAGATGACCTGTATGGCTCCAACTCTATCATTCATTCATTCATTCATTCATTCATTCATTCATTCATTCAATTCACTTATAGACCGCCCTATGCCTATTGTCTGTTTCGCCTTTAATTATTTGACATCTTATAACCCCATCTCACTGCTGAACATTTTTGTTTTTCATGGATGCTCGCCCCTGTCGATTTCTGGATTTGATCTTGCAGGAGGGAGAAGAACCTCCCGGTTCATGCCTCTTTCCCCCCTTGTTCATCTCCTCATTTCAGATAAGAGGAATGGTAACACCGTCCATTACTGGCTTCTGCTGGACCGAATCATCCAACAAATCGTGATCCAGAACGACAAGGGGCAAGATCCGGATTCGACGCCCCTGGAAAACTTCAACATCAAAAACGTTGTCCGAATGTAAGAGCTCGAACCGAATGCGAAACTCTAAAGCTTTCAGTGTGAACGTATGACCCTTTTGTTCCAAATGCAGATTGAAAATCACTGTTTGTCACAGTCTGCATTTATTTTTTATTTCTTTATTTTTGAATTTTTATGCCTCCGCTCTCAGTAAACTGACTTGCAGCGGTTCACAGTAAAACATCTCATAAAATACAACAGGACCTAAAAACGTCCTAAAATACAACCCCCCCTAATTCTAAAATTTTACAATCAGCAGTCTGTGACTCAAGCCAAAAGGGAGTCGGAATTTATGTATTTATTTCTTGTATTTCTGTTCCACCCTCCCACGAGGGTCAGGGTGGTTTACACAGAACGTGGAGGATATACATTGATTCATGGTAGCAATAATGAGTTGAATTAATTCTGTGTCTCCAGCTAAGAGGGAGTTGGAAGAAGAAGAAGAAATAATTCTGTGACTGCAGCTAAAAGGGAGTTGGAATAACCAGCCTATCTTATGAAGACGGGGGGACGGGGACAACACCATGGTCATTTGTGTGTTTTGTGAGCACTGTAGGAGGGCCTTCCCTTGTCCTTACTCCAGAAACTACAGCTGGTCCAAAATGCAGCTGCCAGAGTCCTCGTTAGAACATCTAGGAGGGTTCACATACACCCTGTAATAAGGCTCCCAGTAGAAGTACTGGATTAGGTTCAAGGTGCTGGTTTTTACCTTGAAGGCCATTCGTAGGTCAGTCTGTGGGACCGCCTCTCCGAATATGCCTCCCAAGGAACGTTACACTCAGCCAGTTCCAACAGGCTGGTGGTCCCTGGCCCATGAGAGGTGCGTCTGTCCTCAACCAAGGCCAGGGCCTTTTCAGTCCTGGCCCCTATCTGGTGGAATGAGCTCCCGGAGGAGATGCAGCCGGTTCTGTAGAGCCTGCAAGATGGAACTCTTCTACCAGGCATTTCGTTGAGGCTGGGCTGTCAGTAACATCTAAGAACCTCTCCCCCCCCCCCCAACACTCTCCCCGTAACACCCATATTCTGACATACCTAAGAATTAATGCAGGAGAGGCTGCTAGTAAGGGCCCAGGAGCTATTTTAAGGGGGTTTTATGTGGTTTTAACATGATGTACACCGCCCCAAGATGGCAGGGCCGATAGAGCATTCCTACAAGAAAATAGCCAATAAATATTTCAAAACTATACCTGGAAGCAATCTTGCGGGTGTATTGTATTCTAGGCGGGGCGTTCGGCGTTTTGGCTTGTTCACGGGGAAATCACGTGCCTTTCTTTTCTGCAGGTTGGTTAATGAGAATGAAGTAAAGCAATGGAAGGAGCAAGCAGAAAAAATGCGTAAAGGTGAATGCTGTCGATGAATAAACATTTTGGCTTCAAAACGGAGAGGGTGGTGAAGGGGTCACCTGGCCATGCCCCTGAACATGCCAGATCATCGGAAATGACATCATCACAGGCTCAAGGAGAACTGAGGGGAGGGGGAGAGAGACAAGAGGAGGTTTAAAGCAGGAGTGGGCATGCTGGCACTGCCCCCTCCCAGACGCAGAACCCGTGAAAGGACTCACTCAAATTGGGGGGGGGGGGAGCAATGCAAGGGGCTGGTTCCCTAGCTTGCAGCTGAGTCCGTTAAGGTGGGGGGGGAAGACTACAGACCCCCTCTGGAGCTCCCATAGACCTTTGGTTGGGAATCCCTGAGATATATGTGACTTTAGTTAGCTTCATGGTGGTGAGAGGAAGTGACATCACAGGCAGGAAGCATCAGCTGTCGGAGTGGTAAGCAACTCAGGATTATGGCAGCGGGGGTCACCTCCGAGGACTCTTAAGTAGGGGGTTGCTCTTGGTTCTACCTAAGACAAAATACTCGATAAATACCTTACCAGTATTTTCAAGGTATAAATAAATAAATATTGTATTTCTATACTGCCTTTCCTGATGGGTTCAGGGGGGTTGACCACAAAGTTTCAAAGAATCGTCATAAAACATTTTTACACCCATAAAATAATTTAAATGCGCCTCCTTTAAAAATGTATCCCTATAAGGGTTGCACAGAGTCTGGAGGAGTTAGTTTAACGGTGGGTGGTTTCTTGGCATATTTTTTTTTTGGGGGGGGGGGTGTTGGTATGTTTTGGCTTCCTGAATGTATTCAGGTTTTCTCGGGGAAATGGAAAACTGAATCCCGAGAAAATCCCAGATATATTTGGAAATGACTAGTAGACCTGCAAACTGTTTGTCAGGCTTCTACTGTGGTCTTGAAAGTTTAAAGAGACTGCAGAAGATAGCCCGAGGATTAGCTGTTCCCATCAGCTCAATTTGGGGCTGGTTTAAACCAGGCTGGACAAGAAGCCAGCCCCAGAAACTGCTGCGCCATAGGGGACAATCTGTGACACAGCAGACCATGGGACCAGCTAAACAGCACTGCAGGATAAACCAACTCAGCTAGGATCTGTGCGTGGTGGGGAGAGACCTCATTGTCACATGCAGAACCTGGAGCTATCTTCTCCCAAGTTGAGCTTAGAGAAGAGTTCTCCCTACAGGATCAGCTCCTGGGTGGGCTGCATTGGGAAATCCAGTTTAAACTGGGCCACCCAGCAGAGCAGGGAGCGTTCTCCCCACAAGATCGACTGCTTCGCCAGCTCTCTTGGACAGTCCTGTTTAAAGGGACTGCACCAAAGAGCCTCAGTGTAGCCTCATCTTAGCTCTTTTTGAAGTCTTTGCGGTGCTTTTTACTTTCTTGGCGTTTTTCAGACTATTGGACCTGAAAAAACTTGGGTTTTCCAATAAATCCTGGATCCAAATACTCTACTGGGGATCTGGGTTTCCACCCATAATCTCAAAAATTTTGGGGGGTCCAATAGAAGGCAAAAAAACCCCAAAAACAATTGCACACCCCTAGTTCTAATTTGCCAGCGTGCCATCTGAAACTGGGAGAGGCAAGTTGGGGTGACTTAGGAACCGTCCGCAATCTGGAACTTTGTGTGCCTGTGAACTTCCTTACTACTCCCGGAGAAGGGGAGTGCTTTCATTTCTTTAACAAACTAGATAGATTCATGGCCACGATTTTCAGGATAGAAGCTTCTGAGGGTCAAAGTTCCCTTCGTCAGATACGATTAGAAACAAGAGATCTACATCTGTTCTAATTTCTGACAAAGGTTTTCTTCTCCTTCTTCTTGACAAAAAGAACACCATGAGCTCCAGCAAAAGTTGGAAAAGAAAGAGCGGGAGTGTGACGCCAAGTCCCAGGAGAAAGAGGAGATGATGCAGACCTTGAATAAGATGAAGGAAAAGCTGGAGAAGGAGTTGGCGGAGCACAAGCAGGTCAAGCAGCAGGTGGTGGACCTCACGGCGCAGATCCACGAACTCAGCCAGGTGAGGCTGGACAACCAGTTGTCCTCTTTTATGGGCAGTATATGTGAAGATTTCCCCATTGCCTTTGGCCAAGTCGAGGAGTTACCCAGTGGGCTTGATACTCCACGATTGTGGGAAGGAGAATCCATTAAAGGCATAGGGCTGCTGATCACGGCTGTTACAGTGAATTCCTAGAGTTCCCCACTGTCACTTCTGGGTTGCAACCTGTGATGTAACCACCGTCACTATATCACTTCTGTTTGGTACCCAGAAGTGACATGGTAACATTCGCGATGTTGGGTTAATGTGATATTAGGCTGCATAGCTAGGAGCAGAGAAACTAGAGCAAGAAAGGTTACAATTCCGCTCTGATCTGCACTGCTTAGACCTCATTCGGAATGCAGTGTCCAGTTCTGGGTGCTGCAGTTCAAGAAGGATCTTGACAAATTGGAGGGTGTTCAGAGGAGGGTGACGGGGGTGGCTGAGGGGTTGGAATCTAGGCAAGGAGAAGTGGAGAGAGTTGGGGATGTGTCGCTAGGACCGATTATGCACGGGGCTAGAAATCCAGAATGGCGGCAGCAGGGCAGCTCCAATTATGTACCCTGCTGTGGCCATCCCAGCCCTGGCCCGGCGCAGCGCCCTGAAAGACCCGCGACAAGGGAGCACGGAACCTTCCGCATTCCCTTGGAAGATGCGGGTGCCTGTGGGGGCTGGGTCGGGCCAGCCCCGTGCATAAGCCTTTTGGCCCAGCCCTTCCCTCTACCTACGGTGTCCCTAGAGGGACACAGCACACACCTGTCAGCTCCGCGGAGCCTACAGGGGAATCCCCCCACCCCCACCTTGGTGGGAGAGCGGCATACCTCTCCCCACCATTGTGCGGTGGGGCCCCATTCCCCCCACTCCCTCCCACTCACCTTCAGGCAGCAAGTCAGGCTTCCCAGTCCCGTGCACGAACTACGCCGGGGCAGCCCGCATATTCCGGAGGATTTCATCCATCCCTGGTCACCAAACCATGACCCAACTGAGCATTGCCCATCAGCGCTTCCATCTTGCCTGTGGCTCACATTGTAACAGTGTATTCTTTTTTCTTACAGAGAGCAATATGCGCGTCAGTACCAGGGGGGCCGCCTCTACCCCCTGGTGCCCCCGGGGGGCCCTTACCGACCTCGTCTGTGGGATCTCTCCTCCCAGTTCCTCCTCCTCCACCCCCGCCGGGTGGAATGCCCCCGCCCCCGCCTCCTCCACCGCCTCCTCCTGGAGGTCCGCCCCCTCCACCGGGACCCCCTCCGCTGGGTGGCATCACCCCCCCTCCAGGAGCACCTCTGGGATCAGCACTGAAGAGGAAAAACATCCCACAGCCCACCAACGCGCTCAAGTCCTTCAACTGGTCTAAGCTGCCAGAGGTACAGAATACCTTCTCATCTGCCACCTTGCCTGATCAGCCTCTGGGTCTGCAGCGCTGCACTGCACAATAGAACTTTTAATGGCTTTACTCATCAGAACACGCACACACAAACACACAAACAGGATAAGCAGTTCTCCAGGGTCTTCCCCATCTCCTCCTGCCCGGTCCTTCTGACTGGAGATGCCGGGGATTAGACCTAGGACCTTCTGCATGCCAAGCAGAGGATCTGCCACTGAGCCAGGGCCCTGTCTAAACGCATAGTTTGAGAGCCAGTTTGGTGTAGTGGTTAGGAGTGTGGACTTCTAATCTGGCATGCCAGGTTCGATTCTGTGCTCCCCCACGTGCAGCCAGCTGGGTGACCTTGGGCTCTCCATGGCACTGATAAAGCTGTTCTGACCGGGCAGTGATATCAGGGCTCTCTCAGCCTCACCTACCTCACCGGGTGTCTGTTGTGGGGAGAGGAATGGGAAGGCGATTGGAAGCCGCTTTGAGACTCCTTTGGGTACGGAAAAGCGGCATATAAGAACCAACTCTTCTTCTTCTTCTTATTATTATTATTCTTATGTCAGTGTCAGTGTCATTTACAATGCCATGTAAATGGATGGTTTTTTAAAATGGGACAACCTGCCAGTATGGATGCCAGCCTGGACCTCCAGGGTCATCTAAACCAGGGGTAGTCAACCTGAGGTTCTCCAGGTGTCCGTGGACTACAATTCCCATGCTGGCAGGGGCTCATGGGAATTGTAGTCCATGAACATCTGGAGGACCACAGGTTGACTACCTCTGATCTAGACCAATGCCTTGCAGAATGTAGGAAATACATAACAACTTGCCCATCATAGTGACCCCAATCCCCCCCTATTAAAAAATAGCAGAATCCTTGGCCAACCTGGCCAGTCTGGCCTGGAATGTACCACTGAGTAGAAAGGCAGTCCTATAGATAAACTAATTCAATAAGTTTCTGTTAAATATTACAAAAACGTGGCTTATAAAATGTGTGATGTTTCTCCCACCTCCATCCCTTCTCCTCGTGCCTCTCTCGGCCACCCCCGGCCCAGAACAAGCTCGAAGGCACCGTGTGGACAGGCCTAGACGATGCGAAGGTGTTCAAGGTGCTGGACCTGGAGGATCTCGAGAGGACGTTCTCCGCTTACCAAAGGCAGCAGGTAACGCATTGCACGTGACCGAGCAAGAGAAGGTCGTCCGGTCCAAACTCCCCTTCTTGCTTGATACTTTGGAATGCAGCCTTTGAACCGCTGGGCTTTTCACGTATCTCCCCTGAGTGTTTTTCTGTGTCATTTTGTTTGGAATGCCGGTCTGCGGCCGGATGGAAAAGCTCTTTGCACAAGCCTGCATGCCTGGTGGGCTGCTTCGGAGAGCCCGCATGTTCAAATTGCTTGATGAAGCGTCCAGCATGGCTGCAAACTAACTCAACGGATGCGGCTGCATGCAAACGATCCCGCCAAGAATAAGCCTTCGGTTGCGTTTCCTGGATGCTCGTGTGTTTTCCTTAAGTGAGCCTCCTTTCTCGTAACCGTTAGTGCTATAAGGATGAGGGTACGTTGGGGGTGGAGGGCGACCCAGAAGGAAAGAAGAGCAGGGCCCCTGCTGTGTCTGCCAGTCCTTGCAATAGGCATGCCTCTTCGGACTGGCAGCTGATCAAAATATTGGGTTTAATGTCAAAGGCAACACTCAGCAGCTCAAACTGCCCAGAATATCCAAGTGTCTCCTCATGCTGGCCTTTCTCGGTGTTTTTAGCAATGAGAAACCCTTGAAACAGTCTCCGAGAAACCCAGAAATGGTGCAATCGGGCAGAATATAGTTGGGAAGCAGAGCTGAGGACACGCCCACCCGGGGCCCCTCCCTTTCCCATGCCCTCCAGGCCCATCACTGGCCATTTTGGGAGGGGTGGGCTGACATGACCATATACGGTCAGCTGAGCCTCTTGTGGCACAGAGCGGGAAGGCAGCAGACATGCAGTCTGAAAGCTCTGCCCATGAGGCTGGGAGTTCAATCCCAGCAGCCGGCTCAAGGTTGACTCAGCCTTCCATCCTTCCGAGGTCGGTAAAATGAGTACCCAGCTTGCTGGGGGGTAAATGGTAATGACTGGGGAAGGCACTGGCAAACCACACCATATTGAGTCTGCCATGAAAACGCTGGAGGGCGTCACCCCAAGGGTCAGACATGACCCGGTGCTTGCACAGGGAATACCTTTACCTTTTAACCCAATACATCCTTAACAAGTGTATATATAACCCCCATCCATTTGGGGAAATCCTTTTAGGACCATCAGGAAACCCCAAGGTTGCATAAAACCCTGGTTGAGAAAGCCTCCCTTATGCGCTGCACCCCCCTCCACCACCATGCCCACTTCATGGCACCTTCTAACCCTGCCCCCTTCTCACATGTACCCGACAAATCAGCATACAGGCTTCCCCTACACAGAAAGCACTTCCTTGAGCAGGGCAGGGGGGGGGGTGGAACGTGAAATACATTAGGAAATGCACACAGTTTTAGGCACCCATATTTTACTGCATGTGCACACCAAGACGTCACTTAAGACACCAATTTAAAATGAAGTTTTGTTGGCGTTGGACTCGTCACACATTTGCTGAGTTTGTCTATTCTCCCGTTGTTCCTCTCACCTCCCCTCGTGTAGGAAGAGTAGTTGAATGCTCCCCAGTTTGATCGAGGCCCCAAAGTGGAATGTCTTGAATATATTTGGAATGTCTTGAATATTCCCACACTGGCTGGGATTCTACACATTAATTCAGCCCTAGATTTGTCCTGGATCCTGTTTTTAAACACCACGTTCTGATTAAGCCAGGCGTCTTAAATATCTACTCCTGGTTCGACTGCCTTCAAAATCCTGTAACCCAGTGGGTTACCTGTAACCTGGGGGTCGGGACCCCTTTGGGGGTCGAACGACCCTTTCACAGGGGTCGCGGCAGGGCGAGCAGCTTGGCGGTGGCGTATATAAATTTGTAACCAATTTATATACAGTCATGAACCATGGATCTTCACGCCTTTGGTCAGTTTCGGTTTAATTTCTCTGAAAGGTTGGGAACCACTGCTGTAACAGCACAGTCCCCAGACCTACATCCAAGGCATCTGTTGTTGTTGTTCTTGTTGTTGTTGTCAGCTATTCAGTCGTGTCTCACTCTTGGCAATCCTGCACTGCCTCCCTCCCCTGTGCAGTGTTCTGGCCGGTGTCCACCCCATTTGCATCCAACCACAGAAAGCAACAGTGGCCACACCGAATTCCTCGTGGTAATCGGGTGTTGGGGAAACAGGTGCAAGTTTCTAAAACAAGGGAACTTTCAACCCGTTTGGTGTAGTGGTTAGGAGTGCGGACTTCTAATCTGGCATGCCTGATTCAATTCTGCACTCTCCCCACATGCAGCCAGCTGGGTGACCTTGGGCTCGCCACGCCACTGATAAAACTGTTCTGACTGAGTAGTGATATCAGGGCTCTCTCAGCCTCACCCACCCCACAGGGTGTCTGTTGTGGGGAGAGGAAAGGGAAGGCAAATGGAAGCCGCTTTGAGACTCCTTCGGGTAAAGAAAAGCGGCATATAAGAACCAACTCTTCTTCTTCTTCAGTAATATCAGGGCTCTCTCAGCCTCACCCACCCCACAGGGTGTCTGTTGTGGGGAGAGGAAAGGGAAGGCAAATGGAAGCCGCTTTGAGACTCCTTCGGGTAAAGAAAAGCGGCATATAAGAACCAACTCTTCTTCTTCTTCAGTAATATCAGGGCTCTCTCAGCCTCACCCACCCCACAGGGTGTCTGTTGTGGGGAGAGGAAAGGGAAGGCAAATGGAAGCCGCTTTGAGACTCCTTCGGGTAAAGAAAAGCGGCATATAAGAACCAACTCTTCTTCTTCAGTAATATCAGGGCTCTCTCAGCCTCACCCACCCCACAGGGTGTCTGTTGTGGGGAGAGGAAAGGGAAGGCAAATGGAAGCCGCTTTGAGACTCCTTCGGGTAAAGAAAAGCGGCATATAAGAACCAACTCTTCTTCTTCTTCAGTAATCTCAGGGCTCTCTCAGCCTCCCTTCCCTCACAGGGTGTCTGTTGTGGGGAGAGGAAAGGGAAGGCAAATGGAAGCCGCTTTGAGACTCCTTCGGGTAAAGAAAAGCGGCATATAAGAACCAACTCTTCTTCTTCTTCAGTAATCTCAGGGCTCTCTCAGCCTCACCCACCCCACAGGGTGTCTGTTGTGGGGAGAGGAAAGGGAAGGCAAATGGAAGCCGCTTTGAGACTCCTTCGGGTAAAAAAAAGCGGCATATAAGAACCAACTCTTCTTCTTCAGTAATATCAGGGCTCTCTCAGCCTCACCCACCCCACAGGGTGTCTGTTGTGGGGAGAGGAAAGGGAAGGCAAATGGAAGCCGCTTTGAGACTCCTTCGGGTAAAGAAAAGCGGCATATAAGAACCAACTCTTCTTCTTCTTCAGTAATATCAGGGCTCTCTCAGCCTCACCCACCCCACAGGGTGTCTGTTGTGGGGAGAGGAAAGGGAAGGCAAATGGAAGCCGCTTTGAGACTCCTTCGGGTAAAGAAAAGCGGCATATAAGAACCAACTCTTCTTCTTCAGTAATATCAGGGCTCTCTCAGCCTCACCCACCCCACAGGGTGTCTGTTGTGGGGAGAGGAAAGGGAAGGCAAATGGAAGCCGCTTTGAGACTCCTTCGGGTAAAGAAAAGCGGCATATAAGAACCAACTCTTCTTCTTCTTCAGTAATCTCAGGGCTCTCTCAGCCTCCCTTCCCTCACAGGGTGTCTGTTGTGGGGAGAGGAAAGGGAAGGCAAATGGAAGCCGCTTTGAGACTCCTTCGGGTAAAGAAAAGCGGCATATAAGAACCAACTCTTCTTCTTCTTCAGTAATATTAGGGCTCTCTCAGCCTCCCCTCCCTCACAGGGGGTCTGTTGTGGGGAGAGGAAATGGAAGGTTAATGTAAGCTGCTTTGAGACTCCTTTGGGTAGAGAAAAGCGGCATATAAGAACCAACTCTTCTTCTTCTTCTTCTTCTTCTTCTTGCTCCAGGTACAAGGGAGGGAGGGAGGGAACACGCAATGACAAGAAAGAACACATTTCTGCGCATTGCAAATGAAGACATGTTTGTACCTTCTGAATGCGCACTGTGTTTGTTCTCCTGTGCAGTTTGAAGGCGCATACACCAAAACCATGCTTTGCCCCTGACAAAAAGAATTCCGTAGTACACCCACAGATCACTCTCAGGCCAGGTCTGTGTGCACATCCACTGTTCTTGCTTTGATTCAGTTACAAGAAAATTACAGGTGGATTCAAAATGGTGCCTTTGTTTAGATTTCTTTATATTAAGGAATAATTAGAGTAGGGGAATGTAAGAATGTGCGTTTGTGTGCGCAACGGAAGTGGAGCTGCTAGGGATTTCTAATTAATCAGCTTTCGAGAGTAATCCCTTCAAAATTCGGAAGGTGACAGTCGTTCGGGGACAGAGCACCATCCGGGGCTAAGCTCTTTTAGAAGGTGCAGGTTTAATCCGCTCCTGTCACTAATCCCGAATCAGGGTGGCCAGCAGGTCAGGTGCTGAAACCTATCGAGCCCTAAAGGCGGAAGGGGTTTATTTGTTTTTATTTTATGGGGTTTTTATCCTGCCCTCTCCCCAGAACGGGGCTTGGAGCAGCTAAGGACAGAACTGCAACCATAACAATTCTAAAACTATAATTTCATAGAATCATAGAATCACAGAACCATAGAGTTGGAAGGGGCCATACGGGCCATCTAGTCCAACCCCCTGCTCAACGCAGGATCAGCCCAGAGCATCCTAAAGCATCCAAGAAAAGTGTGTATCCAACCTTTGCTTGAAGACTGCCAGTGAGGGGGAGCTCACCACCTCCTTAGGCAGCCTATTCCACTGCTGAACTACTCTGACTGTGAAAAACTTTTTCCTGATATCTAGCCTATATCGTTGTACTTGTAGTTTAAACCCATTACTGCGTGTCTTCTCCTCTGCAGCCAACGGGAACAGCATCCTGCCCTCCTCCAAGTGACAACCTTTCAAATACTTAAAGAGGGCTATCGTGTCCCCTCTCAACCTCCTTTTCTCCAGGCTGAACATTCCCAAGTCCCTCAACCTCTCTTCATAGGGCTTGGTCCCTTGACCACCCGATTACCACAAGGAATGTAAATACAATCCAGTTAAATCCATGGGCCCCTCACTCCAACAGGGCCTGCAGCATTTCCTCTCCTGCCAGCCACCAGTTAGGAAACCAGCTGCCTCTGTAAGTCCCCATTCCCCTCCTGAGCGGACATTCACTCATGGGTTTTGCACCTGGGAGGGGGCGGAGCCTGCACACCTACACCCGCCTTAAACCATGACCTGTCTCCCCCCACCCATCCTCCTCGAGCCTGCCTGTTAATGCTAGTGGTAATTTCATTTTCAGTGACGTTATTTCTGGGGGTGTGGCCAGTTGGCATCATTTCCACGGCTCCTTGACGGCCGAAAAATCATTTCAGGGGCTCCTCCGTGGTTGAAAAAGGCTGCAAAAGGCTGAAGGAGACCCATGCAGTGCCAAGGGGTCCAGATGGGTAGATTAAAAGAGAGCCAGTTTGGTGTAGTGGTTAGGAGTGCGGACTTCTAATCTGGCATGCCGGGTTCGATTCTGCACTCCCCCACATGCAGCCAGCTGGGTGACCTTGGGCTCGCCACGGCACTGATAAAACTGTTCTGACCGAGCAGTGATATCAGGGCTCTCTCAGCCTCACCTACCCCACAGGGTGTCTGTTGTGGGGAGAGGAATGGTAAGGTGACTGTAAGCCGCTTTGAGCCTCCTTCAGTTAGGGAAAAGCGGCCTATAAGAACCAACTCTTCTTCTTCTTCTTCTTCTTCTTCTTCTTCTTCTTCTTCTTCTTCTTCTTCTTCTTCTTCTTCTTCTTCTTCTTCTTCTTCTTCTTCTTCTTCTTCTTCAGATTGGCAGCAGCTCTCCTGCCTCTCAGGCAGAGGTTTTCCCATCACCTCTTACCTGGCCCTTTTTAACTGGAAATGCCGGGGACTTGAACCCGGGACCCTCTGCCCACCAAGCTCTTTCACCGAGCCCATAGCCCCACAAAGACTATTCTCACGCATTGCAGGTGTGAAGCACGGCCGCGCTTTTATAAAGTCCTTCGTTCCAGCGTGGCTTTCTGCAAGAAGCATTTCTGGGCAGACTTTGGCAACGTTCCATTTGCCCGTCTCGGCGTTAACCTGCCAGTTGCTTCGATCGCTTAACTCCCCCCGTAATTTAAGGTGAAATAATTGCAGGATGCAGTCGCAAGGCGAAGGAGCACACACCAGCAGTGTCAGCTCTCGTTACAAATGAACGCACCGCTGGCCATTATTTCGGAAAGGAATGCTCTCCGTTGCCCACACGGTCTAAATATTTGCCGTCGTGTCAGCAATCAAGTCCTGGTGCAATTATAGAAGTATTAGACTCTCTGTATCAGCACTAATGACCTTGGGCCTGGGGATTCTTCAATTACTGAGAAGAGCCCAAACGTGCAGTTGTGGGAAAGGAAAACTCTTTGTTCGGGATTGTTATTTTATTTTTATTCATTATTTACTTAGCAGTTTTTATACCGCCCCTCTGAGGCTTTGCTGCCTCAGGGAGGTGTACAGCCAATGAATAGGACAATAAACAAGTAAAAACACATGCTAC
The DNA here is from genome assembly GCF_049243985.1 of Paroedura picta. NCBI lineage: Eukaryota > Metazoa > Chordata > Lepidosauria > Squamata > Gekkonidae > Paroedura > Paroedura picta. The sequence continues at coordinate 178,456,411 of NC_135370.1, read as the reverse complement.
AATAAGTAAAAATAGGTAAAACCTGTTAACAATAAAATCACAGCGAAGTAATGTTAGCGCCGACAGAAAGTACTGCGGTGAATAAAGTGACTTCCAGGAGCAAATAGGAGGAAGGAAATAAAGGGGATGCTGGACTAGATGGACCCCTGGTCTGACCCAGCAGGGCTCTCCTGATGTCCTTAGGAAGGCCTCGGCCTCTCTGCCCTGTTGCTGGCCCTCCAGAGGAACTGGCTGGCCCCTGTGTGAGACAGGAGGCTGGACTGGAGGGACCCCTGGTCTGACCCAGCAGGGCTCTCTTGATGGCCTTAGGAAGTCCTCGGCCTCTCTGCCCTGTTGCTGGCCCTCCAGAGGAACTGGCTGGCCCCTGTGTGAGACAGGAGGCTGGACTGGATTGGCCCCTGGTCTGACCCAGCAGGGCTCTCCTGATGTCCTTAGGAAGGCCTCGGCCTCTCTGCCCTGTTGCTGGCCCTCCAGAGGAACTGGCTGGCCCCTGTGTGAGACAGGAGGCTGGACTGGATTGGCCCCTGGTCTGACCCAGCAGGGCTCTCCTGATGTCCTTAGGAAGGCCTCGGGCTCTCTGCCCTGTTGCTGGCCCTCCAGAGGAACTGGCTGGCCCCTGTGTGAGACAGGAGGCTGGACTGGATGGACCCCTGGTCTGACCCAGCAGGGCTCTCCTGATGTCCTTAGGAAGGCCGAGGCCTCTCTGCCCTGTTGCTGGCCCTCCAGAGGAACTGGTTGGCCACAGTGTGAGGCAGGATGGCTGGACTGGATAACCCACTGGGCAGATCCAGGAAAGTTCTTTTTATGTTCTTATCACTAGGTAAGAAAGTGACATTCTTGGGGCTTGTGTGATGTTTTAATATCATTGATGCTAGATATCTCTGAGGCTACGGCTCAGAAATCTAATCTGAGGGCTGTAATTCTGTACTTCTTCCATTTCAACAGAGTTTATGCAGGAGATCTTCAGCATCAGTGAATCCCATTTCAAATTGAGTTTCCTTGCTTCCCCCACCCACATCTTTTCTTTCTTGTCCAGAATTTGTAAGAGTTTATGCAGGAGAAATTGGCACAGGTGTAGAAAGACACTTGAGAAAACAAATGTCCTTTACTCACAGGAAAAAAAGCCATTGATGGGTTATCTTTGGCTCTGTGCCCCTTCCCTGTCTGTGTAGCCAGGGGCAAGGGGGGAAGGAAAGCTAGTCCACTGCAGAACTTTTGACCTCGAAAATATTGACATACTTGACTTATATCATTAGGTTTATTTTATTTTTAAAAATTCAGTTCAAGCGTCTGAAAGGCCTCCGTAGTAGAGTTGCCAACCTCCAGGTGGGACCTGGGTATTCCCCAGATTTACAGATCATCTCCAGACTACAGAGATCAGTTCCCTGGGAGAATATGGCTACTTGGGAGGGGGGAATTCCAGGGCATTGCATCTCACTGGGGATTCCATTTTCAATACCAGGTTCCATTTTCAAATCTAGACCTCTTGTAGCCAACACCAAGTCCCATGGGAAATGCGGGTAGTACAGAGCATGCTCAGTCGGGCTTCCTTGCTGTCCCTTGGCATCCAGAAGACCAACATGAGCACTGTAGAGCAGGGGTAATCAACCTGTGGTCCTCCAGTTGTTCAATTCCCACGAGCCCCTGCCAGCAAACATTGGCAAGGGCTCATGGGAATTGTAGTCCATGGACCTCTGGAGGACCACAGGTTGACTACCCCTGGTGTAGAGCACAGCAAGTTGGGCTTCTCTGCTCTTCTCAGTGGCCAGGAGACCGTGGAGAGTGCAGGGAAGAGCCTTTGATTGGCCCTCAGTGGGGCATAGCTCTCATCCTGTTTTGAGCATGTCCCCCCCCAGTGAGGGACAATCAGATGTTCGGCACATTGTCGGAAGCACCTGATGTTTTTTATGTAGTAATGATGAATTAAAAATTCAATTTATAAGCTGCCCATCCTACAGTGGACTCAGGGCAGCTAACAAAGGCAGACAAGGATAAATATTAATATAAAATTGTCAAAAAAAAAAACCTTATGGAACCTTAATTTTAAAAAATGAACCCGACAGTCCCTGCGCAAATTGTTTAAATTCCTGATAGACCAAGAGATGAATGGTGGAAGACGCTTACTATCAACCGCAAGCCTGGTGGAACTACTCAGTTTTATGGGCCTTGCGGAACTCTACTGACAGAATGTTCCACCAGGTTGTAGCCACGATTTAAAAGATAAACATTCTTGTTAAGATCCCGATCGTTATCTTTGGAGGCCCTTCTCTGAGCGCCTCCCCTTTGGAGTGTATACCATAATTATGTAAACCTTTTGTAAGCTCCTCAATCCTTATTTCTCCAGACTAAAGAGTCCTGATCACTTTAACAATTCCGCAGGGCCTGCAAGATGAAGTTCTCCTACCAGGCTTTTGGTTGGGGCCAAAACGATCATCTATCCATCTACCTACCGATGGCTCCACCCTTTCCATCTGGCCATGCGTGGCCACGCCCGCGCATCGTGCATGTGTTGCCGGGCCGCGCATGCGTACATGTGCGCTGCATGGCAGAAATTGCGCATGTGCTGCGCTTTCGTGCACACGCACATGCGCGAAAGTGTCGCGCATGCACGATTTTGGGAGCGCGCATGTGCACATGCGCGGCCGGGCTGCGCATGCGTGATGCGCGGCGCGGCCCTGATTCCCTCTCCCCCCTCTCCCGCAGTAAGCAGCTTCCCAGGCTGCAAGCTTGTGGCCTGGGAAGTTTTTTACTGCGGGGGGGGGGCGGGGGGAGGGAACCGCGGCCCGGCGCCGTGGCCTTCGCGGCCCGGCACCGGGCTGCGGACCGCAGGTTGGGGACCACTGGTCTAAAAGGTAGGTAGGTAGGTAGGTAGGTAGGTAGGTAGGTAGGTAGGTAGGTAGGTAGGTAGGTAGATGACGGATGGATGGATGGATGGAGAGAGGCAGGCAGGCAACTTCCATCCCCTTAATAATTTTATTTGCCCTTTTCCGCATCTTTTCCCAATGGTACAATCTCTATTTCAAGGTAGATAACTTACTGCATTCATCAGCAAGGTGAAAACGCTAAAAAAAAAAAAGCCCATGAATAAGAGCTTAAAACACAGTTTGCAAATTGAAAGTGTGGTCTTTGTGACAAATAGCTTTAACGCATTTCCCCCACTTCCAACATTTCTATATAGCTCGAGATGGGGACGGAGGGAGTTTAGCGTGCGAGATTCTCCGCAGCGAATGCAACCGGGACCTTTTTTTAAAAAACGGGCTCTGTTGCCAAGGGTTGTCCCGTGCTCATTAAGCAAGTCTTCCACGCAATACAGATATTTGAAGATCCTCCCCTCTGACACATCCAAAGCAATAAAGCTTTTGGCAAGATAGCCGTCCGTGCAGAGCCGTCCCTCCGGAACTGGAGCAATGAGCTATTTTCGGTGTGTTCAGAGTGTTTCCCTAGCTCGCCTTGACCTGGTGGACGCCAAGCGTCTCTCCCTTCTGCCTCTGGGACTTGGCGCAGTCAGATAGATGCCGAAATATTCTGCCCCCAAACCGTCCACTAATGAGAAATAGGAACAAGTCGGGCATTTCCCCTTGATGGCACTTGAGCTAATGGAGTGCGATTACTGCTGTGATATGAGTTTTTTTTTTAAAAAAGAGAGAGCTATAATAGCTCATGAAATGGAAGGCACTGGGGTGGGCAGAGTGGAGACCTCAAGATAGGAAGTGAATATACTTTACTTCTGTTTTTTGTAATGCTGGGGTCCCAAACAGGGAGAGTATCTTCAGAAAACAATGCCTGTGGCAAGCACTCCCGGACAACCTTGACGTACCAGCATCACTTCCGGGTTACGTCAGTGCATGTGGTTACATTTTAGAGTCTGTCCAGCTTTGGGGTAACTCTGTCAATTCAATTCAGTAAACCTTTTTGGGCATACAAAGCTGTTGTTTCATAAGATACAGAGCGTATAACTGAAATACAAATCAGTTTTAAAAACTCAGCAGGTTTGCTTAGTGCAAACTCAGTATCCACTGTAACCATAAACCCCCAAATATTTAGGTGTTATTTGCCGTTAAAAAACAGGACACTCAAATCCTTAGTAGTACAAGCTTGGAGCACGATGGTGAGCATTGAAGCAAAACTCTATGGCAAAACCAGAGAGCTTTTTTAAAATACCAGAGCAGTTCTGACCTGATGTCACTTCCAGGCATGTGGGAAGTGATGTCATTTCCTATCCGGCCTGGGACTTCTCTGCTACTGATAAGGCCTCCCTCCCACCCTGGTTGCCAAGAGAATCTGGCACTTCCTACCTAGAAAGGGTCCCTAAAACAAAAATCAGGAAAGATTGATCGCGCAAAAACTATTGTTCTCTGATCTTACCCAGCTTGATTGAAATTGCCTTATTTTTATCGGCCCAGGAGGCATGATAATTCCTAAAAGAGAACCAGCATGGTTTAGTGGTTAAGAGCGGAGGCTTCTAATCTGGCGAGCCGGGTTTGATTCCCCGCTCCCCCAGCTCGGTGACCTTGGGCTCGTCACAGTCCTGTTAGAGCTGTTCTCATTGCAGTTCTGTCAGAGCTCTCTCAGCCCTGCCTACCTCACAGGGTGTCCATTGTGGGAAGAGGAGGGGAAGGTGATTGCCAGCCACTTTGAGACTCCTTCGGGCAGTGAAAAGCAGGGTATAAAAACCAATTATTCTAAACATGTTTCTGGTTGAAAACCCGTAGAAATCCATTCCACAGCCACTTCCAGCCACCACAGTGTACATACGAGAAAGTTGTTGGCAGCTTACTAAGAGTTAACCAGCTCACGTTTCCAGTGCAACCTAAACGAAAGCTGGTTGGGGAACGATTTCTCCAGGAGGTTGTTCGTGGCTAAGAGACTAGATAAAGGTAAAGATATCCCCTGTGCAAGCACCGAGTCATGTCTGACCCTTGGGGTGACACCCCCCAGCGTTTTCATGGCAGACTCAATACTGGGTGGTTTGCCAGTGCCTTCCTCAAGAGACTAGATAAAGGTAAAGGTAAAGGTATCCCCTGTGCAAGCACCGAGTCATGTCTGACCCTTGGGGTGACGCCCTCTAGCGTTTTCATGGCAGACCCAATACGACGTGGTTTGCCAGTGCCTTCCCCAGTCATTACCATTTTACCCCCCAGCAGCAAGCTGGGTACTCATTTTACCGACCTCGGAAGGATGGAAGGCTGAGTCAACCTTGAGCCGGCTGCTGGGATCGAACTCCCAGCCTCATGGGCAAAGCTTTCAGACGGCTGCCTTACCACTCTGCGCCACAAGAGGCTCATAAGAGACTAGATACTGCGCTATAAAAGAATCTCATGAGAACTCAGCAGTCAGTGAATGTGCAGACCTCACAAGACTGTGGGAGGTTGAACCCTGCTTGCAATCAACATGAAAACCTGTCAGATAAAGCATCAGAAGAGCCTGCAGGTGAGGCCTGTTACACCTCCAGCCTTGAATGTCAGGTTGGTACAAGAATCAGGAGTGGGACAAAACTTCCCTTCCCCAGTACACAAAGTCTGGGGAGAAAAATCATTAGAATCCGATCCTATTTCAGATTAGCAGAATCCCTCAGGGGCATCATCTTGCTTACCTACAGTTTGGATTTCCTTCCATTCTGTCCGCTGCATTTGATGGGGAGGACAGGGTCCTCAGTGGGGCATAGTGCCCTAGGGAACTGATCTCTGCAGTCTGGAGATGATCCATAATTCCAGGGGATCCCCAGGTCCCACCTGGAGGCTGGCATCCCTGAGTCCACCCTCCAAAGCAGCCTTTTCCTTCAGGGGAACTGATCTCTGCAGTCTGGAGATGATCCATAATTCCAGGGGATCCCCAGGCCCCACCTGGAGGCTGGCATCCCTCCCCCCTCCCAAGCAGCCCGTTTCTCCAGGGGAGCTGATCTCTGCAGTCTGGCGAGGAGCTCTCATTCCAGGGGATCCCCAGGCCCCACCTGGAGGCTGGCATCCCTGCGTCCCCCCTCCCAAGCAGCCTGTTTCTCCAGGGGAGCTGATCTCTGCAGTCTAGAGAGGAGCTGTCATTCCAGGGGATCCCCAGGCACCCACCTGGAGGCTGGCATCCCTGAGTCCCCCCTCCCAAGCAGCCCTTTTCTCCAGGGGAACTGATCTCTGCAGTCTGGAGATGCTGTAATTTATTTATTTTATGTATAATCAGGTTTCTATACCGTGCCTCCTCACGATCATGGTTTCGTGGGGGAGCCCCGGGTCCTACCTGGATGCTGACATCCCTAGACATAACTAAAAAAAAATCTCCTTGCCCATTGGTGGAAAATAGTGGCTGAAGATATCAGACTGGGGGTCCCCAATCTTTTGGCACTGGGTGGTGGGCACAACCACAAAATGGTCAGCCTGGGAGGCAGAGCCAGCCAGATACGTAGTGGAACGTACAGTAGCGGCAGCTATGTATGAAATGTTATTTTAATCTGTACCACCAGTCAGATCCCCAAAAGCCCTACTGAGCAGAATCCCCCCTAGGTCCACTCACTTTCTAAAAACATGTGTTGAGCAGCAGAAAAAGTGTCAGGGGTGCCACGGTGCCTTGGGTGTTACCCATGGATCAGATGAACATCTCTGGGGAGGCAGTTCATAATTTTGGCACCATGACCAAGAAGGCAGCCCTCTATAAGCTCAGAAAGTTCAGGCACTCATAGAAGGACCTGCAAAGGTAACGATCAGAGTTTCTGTATATCTTACTTGTGTGTCCTTGTCACAGCCTGTCAGATCACCCCGGTGATCACAGCGGGGCATTTTGGGTTTCTGAAATCTTGGGAATTACTCAGTTCCAAAACCTGATTCTCATTTTACTCCTGGAACTCTCACTCTTGCCTCCACTTAGCATTTCAAAAACTCATCCTACTTCCGCAGCCATTTGTATCTTGGTGGAAGGCTGTACTCAGAGCACGGGAGACTCCTGCCAGCTCCAATAGTCCCCCCCCCCCCAGGATTTGGCTACAAACTGACTTCCACGATCTCTAACCACCTTGTTTGGGAAGACATGCATTCAAATGCTTCTACTTCCAATGGCCCTGAGAAAGAACAGCGGTCTTGTTGGCTCAGTAATGCGGGAATGAGTCCAGGCTATCACGCTTTGATGCCACCAAATCCAAATTTCCAAGCAGCCTTGGGCATCTCCTGATTGTCCAGACTCCAGACGAGCCATTTTCAACAGGGGTGATATAGCCCCTTGGGCATTTGATGGGGGCCACAGACTGAAAAATGGGAGAAGGGATTATGGGCGGCCCTGGGAACAGAGCGGGCGAAATACTCTTTTTGCTAAGTATGACATCACGTGTGACTCTGAAGAGGAAGGGCAGGGAATAAATACAATTAATCATAATAATTGCAAGAAAGTCTGACCTTCGTCAAGGGAAAGAAAAAGAATCCATGGCATCCGTTCCTTCGTGTGTGCTTGAATTAATGCATTCAGGAGAAAAAAAACGAATGTTGAATGTTCTAGAAAACTTTCTTGTGCATCTGTTAGACAAAGGACGAGTATAGTTATTTCACTCTTAGCTTAGGCCTTCTTTAGCCAAGCTCATTGTGCGAGTGACCAACTTACTGCAACGGGCCCTAGAGCCCAAGAAGAGCTTCTAAAAGGGCCCTGGCCAAAATAAAAACTTGAGAGACAATACATTTATTCCACGGGTGCGGGTTTCACTTTGCATCTTTGCAAATAAGCTCAACTAACCATCGCTGCTCCTGCATGCTGCTCTGCCGCAGAGCCCTTTCTGCTTATAACCCTTCACAGTTCTCTCGCCTCCTGATTAGCGTTATACTAATTGCAGCGGATCTATCCGGAGTGCGGGTGGGGAGTGGATTTGCAAGACACCCCCATTGAATTCATAGCCCCTTCCCAACTGTGCTTTGATTCTTTATAGAATCACATAGTTGGAAAGGGCCCTACAAGCCCTCTAGCCCAACCCCCTGCTGAATGCAGGCTCAGCCTAAAGCATCCAGGTTGTCTGTCTTGCCACAGCTTGAAGGCTTCCTTCCTTCCTTCCTTCCTTCCTTCCTTCCTTCCTTCCTTCCTTCCTTCCTTCCTTCCTTCCTTCCTTCCTCTCTCTCTCCCTCTCTCTCTCTGTTTAGTGTTTGTGGGTTGTTTATTTCTTTCTCTTTCTTATTTTTTGCTGTGACCACTGAACTGCTCGCTTTCCCCCCTGCCTTCCCCATGCTTCCGCTCTGGCTGCAGGACTTCTTTGTGAACAGTAACTCCAAGCAGGTAAGTCGCCTTCCGCCGGAAACAAGCGGGAGATTCTTTGCAGCTCAATACCGGAACTTGCGTATTCACTTCCGGGAGGCCGAGGCAACGGTGGGCAGGGCCTGTCTCTTGGAAACCGAAAACATTTCGGGGTTTTCCCAATACCCGTTTTATGGAAATACACTGGTTGTTCTGTAGCCGCTTCAGACCCGTGGAAACGGTTGAATGAAATTGTGTGGGATGGCAGCTCATTTTGATCGGAGTCTCTTCCCGGCACATTCATTTCCCGTTTATTTTTCTTTCGTCTCCTCCCCCGTTTTTGATTCATGATTTTAAAAAAATTGTGCATGTTACTGGTTGGAGCAGAGTCATGACATCGTGGGGTCGTCTCTATACTGAACGAAGCTGTTGGATGGTGTGGTTTGGTTTTGCTTTGTGTCGTGACGTTCTGTCTTTGTGTGTAAAATAAATTTATCTTTTTACATTGAAAAGCCCTCGGAGCCAGAGCCTGTGTCAGGGTGTGACGATAGGGGGCATCTGCCCAGGCACCTTATGTTGATGATCTATTGATTTATTGATTTAATGATTTATTTTTTGATTTGATTTGATCTCCATGCCACCCTCCCAGCGGACCGGCACAGGGCGGCATACAACATAATGACCTTAATTTAAAACATACAATAAAACAACATGTAAACTAAAATTAAATTGTGCGACCATGGCAGCATCGACCAGACGGATCTCACATCACTGAACTTTCATTAGAACTTGATTGTAGTTCTAGATTTGATAGGGGGCCCCAGTATGTGTTATCTGGTTCACTGGCCCCAACCAAAAGCCTGGTCGAAGAGTTCCGTCTTACACACCTACGGAAGTGTGTTCCCACCCTGTAAATAGCAGCTTTCCAGAGAGCCAGTCTGGTGTAGTGGTTAGGAGTGCGGACTTCTAATCTGGCATGCCAGGTTCGATTCTGCGCTCCCCCACATGCAACCAGCTGGGTGACCTTGGACTTGCCACGGCACTGATAAAACTGTTCTGACCGGGCAGTGATATCAGGGCTCTCTCAGCCTCACCCACCTCACAGGGTGTCTGTTGTGGGGAGAGGAAAGGGAAGGTGACTGTAAGCCGCTTTGAGCCTCCTTCGGGTAGAGAAAAGCGGCATATAAGAACCAACTCTTCTTCTTCTTCTTCTTCTTCTTCTTCCGCAACCCCACCAAGAAGCCAGGAGGTTGCACAGGGAGCCTGCTGCCTGTAAAGATATATCCCCCTCCACCCTTCCTTCATTTTGGGAATGTAGGCCTGCCTCATATCAAGGCAGAACCTCGATCTTTCTCGTTCAAGATTGTGTCTCTGTCCTGGCCAGTGGCTTTTCAAAGCCTCGGGCTGGGAAGAGTTTCCCCCCCCCCCCCAACCAACTTCCTGCCCTCCCTATTGAACTAGAGATGTCAGGGACTGAACCCGGGACCCTGAGCATGCAAATCATGTGCTCTGCCACTGACCTCTGGCCCCTTCCCTCACAAGCAGCCCACCCCTTGGAACTCCAAAGGTAAGTTCAACACGGTCCCCAGCTGTTAGCAAAAACAGTTCTGAACTGAGCCGTCTTCATTTGTCTGTGCCTGGGAACCCCTCTCTGTGCTCCTCTCTGTCCGTCCGCACGCTCACGAGCTCCTAAATCGTTCCATCTGGGTCAATATTTATATGCTTTTGTCCAATAGTGTTCGTTCGCTTTCTTGTCTCCTGAAAAAAAGAGAGAATACACTGGTTTATGAGACAGCTGGTTGTGTTTTCGGTGGCAGGCTCTGGTTTTTTAAGCTGTCAGCTTGGGGGTGGGGGGGGACTTATTGATGGAGGCTGGGTATGTAAAGTTCTAAGATGCCAGCACTCACCTGCGTATTAACAGATTCTTTCCATGCCTCCTGTAGAAAGAAGACACGCTCGATGACGCCCTGAGTTCCCGGCATAAAGTCAAGGAGCTTTCGGTCATAGATGGTCGGAGGGCCCAAAACTGCAACATCCTCCTTTCAAGGTATCACTGTCAAAGGAGTCAGTTTTCGCGTCACTGTTTCTTTACATGCAAGGGTTGGCG